>NW_018165530.1:202120-213574 GCF_001263595.1 Phalaenopsis equestris
TTTCCAAGCCGAGAACGTGTAGGGTACGAAGGGAACTCGTGAGGTGTCATACGTACCTGAGAGAAATTATTGCATCAGAATTTGTAGAATTTGCATTAATTTGTATTAGGTGTCCAATAATACGAGTTCATGTGATAATTTGAATTCACTGACATATACGGCTAAGGCCCAGGTTGCCACGTGTCGCCATATCATTAGACATTTAATACAAAGTTATATAAAGTGTCTTGATACAATAATTTTTCCGTGAGTGAAGTTAGTACGACAGGACTAATGATATAAGGTATAATTGAGACTATGGGAATAGGAGCAGTTCTATCGCAAGGAGCATTGGCCTATATCAAGTTTCTTAGTTTTTTTTTTTTTTTTTTTTCATGAATTTCTACAAACCGTACTTAAATTCAACACAGCCTATCATTCACAATCGGACAAACAAATTGAAGTGGTAAACTGCTGGTTATGAAATATACTTCGATGTCTTGTGAGTAAACATCCAAAACAATGGGATGATGTCTTGAGTCAAGCCAAATATGTTCTTAATGCTACTAGAAATAGAACAATAAGAAAAACTCCCTTCAGTGTTATGTATGCTGAAAAACCAAACCATATAGTTGATGTTGTTGTAATTCCTAAACCGAAAAGTTCCCAAGCGATCAAAATGGCATGTGACTTTGATGAATCGTAATGCAACGTGAAGCAAAAAATTATCGAGAGCAATGAAAAGTACAAGCAGCAAGTGGATGACCATCGCAGAAGAAAGGTTTTTAATGTTGGGGATCTAGTGATGATTCGGCTCCACTGGATGATGGATGTAGCAAATCGCCAAACTCGGGTCGAGTTCTTCTGAACCAAAGGGGAACTGATGCAATGAATTCTCGTATAAGCAGCAACTGTTATATCCCATACTTCCTCATTAGTATTTTATTACTAATTAGTACTGGATATTAGACATTTATTTGTGTTTAGCTTTATTCTTATTATACGTATGTATGATAGTGCTGATAGTGGAGAGACCTATACATATGTATATATATTTGCTATAACAAATTGGCAGACACCTTTTTGCTTGCTAATGATTATGGAAGTATAGTTCCTGGTTCTCTATCCCCTGTTTCCTTGTCTCTTTCTATTTTGTAGCTGTGCCAATGTCCTTCGTATATAAATGCCCTCAGAAAAAAATATCATGAAAGAGATAAAGCATAGCACTGTATTAAATACTTTCATGCATACCTTGTGGGTGAGATGC
This sequence comes from Phalaenopsis equestris, assembly GCF_001263595.1. Classification (NCBI taxonomy): domain Eukaryota; kingdom Viridiplantae; phylum Streptophyta; class Magnoliopsida; order Asparagales; family Orchidaceae; genus Phalaenopsis; species Phalaenopsis equestris. The sequence goes on from NW_018165530.1 coordinate 203,367, forward strand.
AGATGAACCATGATGAGGATACCCAGCAGGAGGGTAACCCTGTGGGGGATAACCCTGTGGAGGGTACCCCTGCGGAGGATAAGCACCAGGAGCTGGAGGATAGCCTTGTGGGGGGTGGTGTTCATGAGGATGAGCATGCCCATGGGAGAAAAGCCCTTTATCATGGCTATCTGATCCATCATGCTTGTTCTTCCCACCTCCCATTTTTCGACACCTATAGCCCAAAGAAATGCATGTTATGAAATTAAGTTTAATTTCACTTAGGTGGACCTAATTTCCACTCTTGTGCATATCCTGCAAAATGTGATAATATTTGCAAATAAATGTTTTGAATGCGATGCATGATGAATAAGTTCTATTTTTGTTTCCCAGCCATTGGAATAGAAGATTTGCTGCCAACAGTTTTGGCAATTGTCCAAGAAAATATATATATAGCAAAACAAAAGTTGACAAGCATTGATAGGATTTATAACTCTTAAGAGTATGGAGAAAAATGTACGTAAAGGTAATAGAAAAGTACAAACATTCGTCTCATATAGGCCCATTTCCTATAAATTTATCAGTAAAAAGGTTCTTTGATGCTGCAATTCAATTCTTCTAAGAATTCTTTCTCTTGAATAGTTCATGATTTGGAAAGTCTTGTGGTCTATATAGTTTGAAAATAATTCTTATGTCTCAAACACTCTATGTATATGGGAATTGAAAATTTTCAGTGGAGAGATGCGTTTGCTTATGTAGTACATTAAATTGAAAATTTTATAGATCCCAACATTTTCTTTGTAGTACATAATCTCCTAGAATTACAAGAATATCCTAATTGTAAAATATTTTTTGAGCCACATAAATCCAGCTACCTTCTCAAATCTTATTTTCTTTCATTTTAGGGAAAATCCCAAATCTAATAAATTCAAAGAGAAATAAGATTTAAGAGATTTACATCACTTCTCCTAATCTCGCCTCTTCTTCTTTTTCATTTAAATTCTAAGTCTAGAAATTATCTATTGAACAATTGATTAAGATTTAGGAAGATTTAACACAATTTTTTGGATTTAACAACACCAACATTTACAAAAATTTACATTTATATGAAATAAATAAATAAATAAAATCTGATCAACAGCCAAACAGCCCCTAAATTTGCACAGCAAGCAGGGCCAATGACAGGATTTCACCGGAAGCAACAACACAAAATCCTAATGCGAGAAACCAAAGACCTTCTATTGCTTTACTTTCCCTAGATCAAAAGGTTTAAAGGTAATCACAAGCTTATCAGAATTCGAACTTCAAAATAAAATAAAGAACAACCATCCTGTAATCTGATACATAATGGCCATGTTCTTTATAGAAATTAAACTTCTTCAAGTTTTAATGAAAGCCAGATCCATCGAAGCGCTACAACTAAACATCAAACAGAAAGATAAAAGTTCAAAAAAACTGAAGATCAGAAGTTGAAGGTTGCAGAAAGAACAATCATAGGAAAAACAAGATCTTACTTTTAATCAGAAGTGATGCTTAGAAACGCGTACGAGAAAGAGTAATAGAAAGGTGTGAGTTCATATAAATGGAGTAAAATGTTATGCGCTTAATCAAAAAAAAAAAAAAAAAAAAAAAAAAAAAAAAAAAAAAAAAAAAAAAGACCCCACACAAAAAAAAAAAAAAAAAGTGGGTCCCACTGAAATACATCTTTGCGGTGATCAACGGTGTACATTGAACATAGTATGCATCTCTGTATGCGGTATCCATATAAAATAATTTTTCTTAATGCAGAAGAAAGAAGTGAGTTCATATACGTATAATTATTTAAATTTATATTATATTCAACTTAAATTAATTCAATCGAGTTGAAATTTCCTTTCCTACCCAATTGTTTTTCCTTTTCACAGGCATGCTTTGAATTTGGGTAGGACATATCTACCGTCCACGTGGCATTCGGTCCACAGAAGGCGCCGTCCTTCCTTTTCATACGTCAAACCGTTGTGATTTTTCTTCACCTAACTCAACTAATATGTGAAAAAAATTAAAATTATGTGAAATTTATTTAATGGGGATAAGGAGATGATTTCATTTTATATAATTTAAACTTTATTATTCATCGTCAGAAAAATAAAAATAACACATCAAATGTTATGAGAATTTATTTTGTATTAATATGTTTTTTTTATTGAATATTTTTATGTATTAAGTATTTGTACTAATAATAATAATAAATTTATAAAAATCTTGCCATACTGCAATTCTTCGGTTTGTTTGGCTTAGGGGTGTAAATGAGCCGAACACAAGCTGAGTCTGGCTTAAAAAGTGTATTCGTGTTCAACTCGTTTGCTTAACGAGCCGAACACGAGCTGTTAACGAACAAAGAGTCATTTTGACAACCTAAATCACGTAGCCATAAGATGTTAAAAATTGAGGCAAAGTTATTAAATCTTGAAATAATAATATTTAAAAATTAATTGACTAATAATTTTTATTTTATTTTTTTAATTAATACTTTTAATTGATTATAAATCTTTGTAGCCTTGTAGTCAATTAAATTTTTTAAAAATATTACTCATAAAATATATATATTTATATAATTGATTAGTAATATTTCAAGTCAAAGCGAGCCGAACACGAATGAAGAAATATTTGCTCGTGTTGTTTGTGTTCTGCTCGTTACCTTAGCGAATGAGCTGAACACGAGCTTCTTAACCAGCCGAACACAAGTTGTTCGTAAACAACGAGCCATTTTGACAGCCCTAATTTGGATTAGTTTGCAAATCAGTTTAAATGAATATGTAAACAACGAGTCATTTTGACAGCCCTAGTTTGGATTAGTTTGCAAATCAGTTTAAATGAATATGAAATTGGTCCAATTAAATTGATCAAAATTTGTAATATAAAAAATCAAACCGGACAAATTGTTACTTAAATGATTCAAATGGAATATAAATATATTTCGGTTTAATCAATTTAATTTTGACTAAACTTGATCCTAAAATTAAGATATTTTGACACTATACTCCAAAACTAGAAATTACACACGCTCCATTCATATTTAGAAATTTTAAGCAAATTAGAAATAAGCATGCTATGTGCTCCATTTAGTACTTTTCAAGTGAATTTAATTTATTTTTGGTTTATTTAATTTGGTGAAGATCAAAACCAATCTGGGACTTGAAATTGAAATATTAAAATTTTAAAACCAAAAATTCAATTGCTATCTCAGAGCTGAGTCGAATCGCCCAAATGAACTTGATTTGGTTTTGTTTTTACAATTTTTCACAAAAATAATGCACACCCTATATGCTAGCAGAGGCTAGGGGTGTAAACGAACCAAAAACGAACGAACAAAGCTTGTGTTCGTGTTCGGTTCGTTTAAAATTGAGTTTGTTTGAAATAAGCTCGTGTTCGTTTCTTAACGAACGAGCCGAACACGAGTTGTTCGCGAACGACGAGCCAATTTGACATCCCTAATATTAATATATAAAAATAATATTATATATTAATTATATAACTTATATTATATAAATATACAATATCTATATTAGTATATTACTACTATAGTATATTAATATTAATAATATTATTATTTTATTATATATTATAATTTATAAAATTTAATGTTTTAAAATATAATAAATTTTGTACATATAATTATTTTATATTATTTTATATTTCAAACAATAACGATTCGAACGCGAACGAACGCATCACTGTTCGTGTTTGGTTCGTTTAACTAACAGAACGAAAAAAATTTGTTCGCGTTTATCTCGTTTACTTATCGAACGAATCGAACACGAACTCATTGACGAACCGAACACGAACTGTTCGCGAACAACGAGCTTTTTTGACAGCCCTAGCAGAGGCGGACCCAGGAAGGGTACAGAGGGCAATTGTCTTCCTCAAATTCTTATTTTTACTTATATGAATTTTATCGCTCTTGAAATATCAATTTTGCCCCTACTAAAATATCATTTTGTATTTGTTGCCCTAGCCCCACCTCCCATGTTGGGACTAGGAAGGCAATTCACCACCCTTAAAAAAAAAAAAAAAGCTGATTCTGCCCTGTATGCTAGTGACCTAATGATATATGATCATCTGATTTTAACTTGGAGATTAGACGATTTGATTTTAAAATTTTACTTCCTAATTTTTTCAAAAAATAATGTGTGCCAATGATTATGAATTATTATTATTACTATTACTATTTTAATAAGAAAATCCCTTAATAGGAAATATGGATCGTAATGTAATGTTTATGCCCGGCTTCCCAACCATCAGAACTTAAGAAAATTATAGTAAAAAAAAATGTTTGAATAAGATAAACTAAACGACATAAGAAAATAATATGATTTAAATCCTAATGGATCTAAATAATGCATTGAAATATATGATCAAAACTCATACAATTGGACTAAGGGCCCGTTTGGGGCAGCTTATAAGTGAGGGCGGCGTTTTGAAAGCGTCGCCGTACCGTTTGGTTCGCGCGTTTCGTCCGCTTATCCGAAATCACGTTTGAATTTTTACACTAAATGTAGGCCGCAGGCTCAAGATAAGCAGCTCATCCTGAAACGCACAAGCTGCCCCAAACACACCCTAAATGAATTTTGTTTATTATGAATTTACAATCAAAATAAGTATCATAGCAAGAGAAATTTAATGAGCTCATGACCATTAAATTTTGTTGTCACTAACATTCAATTTTTTTTTAAAATATCAAATAATCAAGGGCATTCTTTTAAGCCACGTGATGGAATGTTTAAAAATTTTGAAAAAAAAATTAAAACTTTTGACAAGAATAACCAAAAACTTATTATAAAATTTATAAATTAACACTCACTCTATATGTAGGGATATAGACTTGTATGGAGCTAAAGAATTTTTAAAACTTTTGACGAGAATAACCAAAAAATTATTATAAAATTTATAAATTAACACTCACTCTACATGTAGGGATATAGACTTGTATGGAGCTAAAGAATTTAATGAACCTTAAAGCTTAATGAATCTTAAAGCTCTACCCATCAATAGATACTTAACAATTACAACTGTTGAACTATTACTGTCAAGACATCGTCACTCGATCATCATCATTCGACTACTATTAAAAACATCAATGTTTGTCAATTTTCATCGACTAATTACATTAATTTGGATACATTCTAACTCCTACGAAATTGTTTCCTCCCTCTCATCACAATAACATTGCCTTTGTCATCGCCAATTACATTGACCTCTTGGAAGCAGAAAAGATTGTCAGCTGCTCACTCAAATAATGTCGATGCCTAATCTAAGCACGTTGTCAACATCAATTGGGTATTTTAAATCACCAAAAAGGCCAGTATCTAGTTGATGCAACACAACTTGAACATAACAAAGGAACAGAAAACGGAGACGGGGAAGAATATCTTGTCTGCAACAGGTAGAGGAATAATGACAACAGACTGTCCTTTGGTACTAGTTAAACCTATATAAGTAACTCTTAACTACTATTAAGACTAAAAAAAACATGTACTACTAAAAATTAAAATATAGTAAGAAAGCAGGGATTAAACAGATAAATTAGAAATAAAAAAATTTGGGTACACAACACATAGCAGTTGCATCATTTTCCATCATACACAGAAGAGCTCTTCTCGAGTTCGGTAATCGGCACGACTCCTTCCTATAGTGGTTGATAACTATAAAAAGCTGTTACTTTAAAAGCATATGAGTAGGAGGGAAGATAAACTATATAAGCAGTATCATTGATGCAAGCTTTAATCAGATATACAGTCTTCTTGAGATGTTAATTATAATGTCTTAGTAGCAATCCTCTCTTTGCATGTGCAAATCATAACTAAGTCTTTTAGGTTAAAGACTGTTTTCCTGAGATGTTCATCACATTTTTTTGTATACAATTGATTACTGTCAGCAATTTTGGTCTTCGCGTCCCATAGCATTTGATCGTAGTCCTTAACTAATTTTACATCTTTTGGATTCTAAGAATTGGGTAATACAATCACATCCACCATATGGTTTGGTTCCTTTGCGTACACAATGTCGAAGGGTGTTTTACTTGTTGTTCTATTAACAACAGCATTGAAAGCAAAATTGTACTGCCCTAACATATCATCCCACTGTTTTCATTTGTCACCTGCAATACATCATAGCATATTACTCAATGTTTGAATAACAATCTCAGTCTGTCAATCATATTGGGGGTGATATGCATTGAATTTGAGTTTGGTTTGTAGGTGCTTTCACCACTCTCTTCGAAAACAACTCATGAACTACACATCGCGATCTGAGGTGCTGCTGTGAGGAAGACTGTCCAGTCAAAATATTTCTCTAAAGAACAATTTTGCATCATTAATGGCTTCATAGGTCTTCTTTTATGCTATAAAGGAAGACATTTTGGAAAATCTATCTACTACCACTATGATAGAATATGACCTTTTGGTCTTAGGAAAACTTAGAACTAAGTCAAGGCTAAGATCTTCCAAAGGGGTGTGGCCACGCCAGCATGGCCTGGGCGTCAAGCGTGATCCGCGTGACCACGTCCTCTCCTTTTTTTTAGCCCGTTTCGCCTCCGTGTTTCACACATTTCTTCTCCTCAATGCCTCTAAGCTTCTGCGCCATACCTTAACTAGAAGTAGAAACCTCCCGGGGGCACAAATCCACCGCAAATTGCTCGGATCTGTTGGCTCTTCCTCCTCTTAGGTAATATCTTCGTTCCTTTTTGGATTTTATCGTGAGTTTTTGGGGTTTTCTCTTTAGCCTTTCTAAAGCATTCCACAATGCTGCTTAGGATGAGGGGTAGGTGAGTTACCTATTATGATGAAAGAAAATTTGTAGGTTTAGCGGCATCCCAGCGATATTCCAATTCAATCTTGAGAAAGAAATTGATTCTCAAGAGAATTTTTCATAACCCGGGGCCTGCGATTCAAGCCATGATATCGAGTTGACTATGGGATAGATTTTGCAACATTGTCGGTCATGCCATTGCACCAGTAGTTCAATAATACTATTCTAACACCCATGAGTCCGTTGACGGGCGAGTTATTGTGCGGGGCAGGTAAGTTCCTTTTGACCAACCTCTTATGTCTTATTGATATAAGTTCCTTTTGACACAACCTTTTATGCCTTATTGATATTCCCGATAACTACTATTCAAAGTTCTTTGCATTTGATTATCAGGTTATTATAGAATTTCTAACAAATTCTAAGGGGCATTGGAAAACAAAGCCAAGGGAGGAAGAGAGTAGGATCAACTTCCCCTTAACCCACCTCAACAAAATATCCTGAGTCGTTACCCATAGTCTGTCGGCACTCGTATCATATCATATCATATCACCCCTTATAATTACCATCATGTATCATCTTTACATCATTAACCCATTTAAAGATAAGTCTGTCGGCTCACCCTCCTGCGCAGTAACCAGTCTTTCTTGCATACACACATTCCACAATATCATAGCTTTTTCAAAAAATCATAATATATTCGACATTACAATATATATGTAAAGCATGCATATAAAAAAAAAATTGGGAAATCCATAATATACAATAATATAGCCAAACTGTTGCACCAATCAAAATAAAATTTACATATTAAGCATGTATGTACTCATCTTTATGTCAGTATTTCATGGTATATATAAGTTTAATTATATTTCATAACATTTTATATAACTCAAATCAGAATTTTTACCTCAAAAAAAAGAAATACCTGGCCAAAATTTAATATACATATACCAAAATGTACAGAATAGCTTAGGCAACAACATTAAAATTTACACGGTGGAAGTTTTCAAAATAAGGAGATACCTATTAAAAGTTTTTTTACACGGTGGAAGTTTTCAAAATAAGGAGATACCATCAATTTTGCAAGTTTTGGGCAACTAAGAGTGTGGAAAATACACAAAAAGAAAATGATTCGAATCAAAGATAATATAACAGTAGCCTACCTTGAATCGGACATTTTTTTCAAGTAGCAGATTGCACAAAAATCGAGATGCAGCCTCCTCCAAAAACAAGATTTTGTTTTCTCTCTTCCTTGCTTTCTCCCTTATTTTCACCAAAATGGCTTACGGTTTAAGGAAAGGGAAGCTCAACATGAAGATTCTATAAGTGATAAATGAGTGAAATATTTCTAAGAAGGTGTATTACAATTATCCAAGTACTTTCATTTTCATAGTTCATATAAAGCCGCTTATATCTTCAAATACAAAACTCCAAATATTATAAAAAAATAGTTATAAGATTGTTTATCATGTCTAGGAAACTCTGGTGAAAACAGTTTCCAAAACATATATCGGATGGCTCTAAAAATAAATTTATACTCGCACATATACATAAATTACAATTGTACCATTAATCTTATATTTTCATATTTATATTTATTATAAAAAATATGGAAAAATCATAGCATTTAAAATTCATCATTTTCAATATTTTAGTGAAGGCAGTTTGTAAGTTAGACTCATAAAAATTATTCAAAATTTATGGATCAAAACTTTCTTTTATATATTTTTGAGTATTTATTTATTATTTATTAACCAATTATTTTGAAAAATGCTTTAAAGGCTTAAATAGCATAAAAAATGCATCTTAATGAACATATTGAAGCATCCAATACTGAAATATATGATTGAGTATTGTAGTTAATTATCCTATGTAAAAATTTTGGGTATTACAACTTTAAGTTCCTTTTTAAAGTGACATTTCTTCCTGTAGCTCCAACATTCACGTCTCTTTTTTCTCTTACTGACTTTCATCTCCTGTACTTGAATTAATCCTTGCCTAAGTTTCTATCCAAATTCTGTCATCTGGTTTAACATTCAAAGCAGAATTTGAAGTTTCATTCCTAGTCTTCTTACAAAACACTTACTCCACAATATCATCAGAGTTTAACTTCATATTATCTGAAGAGTTACCACAAGAACTAGTCCATCCCAGCTAACTATTAATGAAGATAGGAATAATGGTGCCCTTACCACATCATCAAACTTGAGATGCAAATAGAACACAACTGTTTTGTCACAGTACTGAAATTATTCAAATGTTCAGCCACTATGCTGTCAACCATCATCTTCTTATTGGATAATCTCTTCATCAGAAAGACTTTGTTTAAATTCAAAAATTTCTCCTAAATTCTTGTTAGTGCAACCGTAAGATCAATACTAGTCTTCTTATTAACAAGGTTGAAAGCAACAGATTAAAAAATTGAAAGTCGGATCACAATGTTCAATCAAGAACTTCCCATTTCCAAATTCATTAATTTTGACTTCTTGGTGATTCTATCCAGTGTCAAATATAATTTCTTTTGACACAGAAAATATTCATTTTGTATTTTCTAGAAAACAAAATTTGTACCATTAAACTTCTTAATCTTGTACCTCGCTTTCGTTGACCATTGCTCCTACTCGAACCAAAGAACTTCAAAAACCCGACCCTAATACTACTTGTTAGGAGAGAGATGGAAAAACCAAATCGAGATATCCCAAGTAAAAATTAGAACAAAAACACACAAAACAAAAAATTCATAGAAAATACAAAAAACACCAAAATTTTATGTGGAGGAATATGAGAACAGGAAAAAAACCACGGGGTAACACTACATAAAAAAATCCACTATTAAAAATGAGAAAAATTATATAAATTATACCACACTCAAGCCTCTCTATATTTTTGAAACTCAAGAACACTCCTTCCTCTCCTCTACACGAGACAAACTCAAAATCGAACTCCAACGCTTACACTTCCAACAGGTAGAATCACAACTTAAATTTGAGAACTGCACAAATATGATTACTAGGGTTGAGGCACTGCAATAAGTCGTGGCGATTCAACAGGCACCGGGGTATTGAGCCTAAACTAGGCACTGTAACCATCCCCTCAAGGCATTGGACACACACACACATGTATATATATAATGTCCTCTATGGAGTCATGATTTAGGCACAATATCATAACTTGAGCAATTTCTAAAAATTTAGGGCGTCGAGTAAACTATCGATTGACACATTCAAGCTTCACACAATAACACGTCTAATAAGTAAAATTTGACCATAATACACCCTAAGAGTGATGCACCAGAATACAAAGGACAATTATTAATCATCATGCTCAAACCATTTCAGCGGTTAACCATACAATCATGGATAAATTGTACTTGGTTACATAGTTTTTCTACAAACGTTCTGAGTTGAAACGAGAGCAGTTCAGTAAAACTACAAAACTCTTTC
>NW_018165530.1:213665-233767 GCF_001263595.1 Phalaenopsis equestris
TGCAACTCCCCTATATATATATATATATATATAGAAGCTGGTAAGTAGCTGCAATGTCCGTCGTAAGACCCCTCTGACCCGATTTCGATCCTTACGAAAATGGATAGCACATATGGGGACCGGTATTCTCAAATACCACCCTTTTAAATAATATTTATATATGTATATATATGTATATATAAGAAATGTTTTCTATGGAGTCATGATTTAGGCATCATATCAAAACTTACCAAGCAGTTTCTAAAGATGTACAACTACAAAGAGAAGAAGGTTACATACTAGAACCAACCTAACGAAATGCTGAAGAAAGATCACTGTATTGCTTCTGATATGCTGGATTCACACATCGAAATATAGATGGTTTCTTCTTAGGCTTGGCCCCAAAGAGAAAATTACGCAGTGGAATATGAGCTTTTGATGGAAAATGCCTGAAGGGTCTGCTATGGTGCCTGCTTACCGGAGAACCCAAAAGTTCAAATTTCTTATGAAACTCAAACAAGATCTTGTCAACTTCAGTCTGAAGGCCCTTGACATGATCCAGACCAGCTTGCAATTCAGCAGCAACTTTGTTATTCTCACGTTGCATGTTTGAGACCTCTCCTTGAAATTTTGCTGCCTGAAAGGGAGATAACTGGACTCCATCAGATTCCAAACTTGAAGCAAGAGCAGCTGATATCTCCTCCTGTATGTTGCACAGAGAGTTGAATCTAGTTTGGGATTCTCCTTTCAGCAAATCGTTCTGTTCCAACCATACTTGCAGCTCAGTCTTTAAGTCTCTCAGTTGCTTGTCAATTGGTTCAGAATCTGAAGGAACACTGCCACTGCCATCATCAGAATTTCTCCCACTCAGTTTTTTAAATGCAGCCTGAAGATCATCGAACTCAAATTGAAATTTCTGCAATTGTTGGAAAAAAGAGCTGAACCGTAGCCAGAAATCCAAGTTCTCATCAAGCAGTGCATCAATTTCTCTTCGAAAGTTTTCCTCAACATGAGTAGTGGCTTGCCATGTATCTGTAGCTTCATATGCTAAGTCCTTTTTCACTGTGATTTGGGAAGATGAGCTTTCAGACATTATAGAGCCTGTAAGACTTGAGGCCTTCTCCTCATTCAAAATTTCAAGCTCATTTTCATTTCGGATCCTTTTCTGTTTGCTGAGCATTTGCTTCATTGATCTAAGTTCCTCGTCTTTGAATTCATTAGCCTTCTTTAACTCTTCTAATTGTGCTTTTGTTCCTAAAACGTAATCTTGATTTTTCTTCTCAACTTCAGAAAGCTTTTTCTTTAGTTGTTTATAGTTACGAAGGATGGATGTGTACTCTGCCAACAAGATCTTTTCCTTGTCTTCCACACCATTCAACAAAGGCTGTAGCAAATTGAGAGAATCATCTTGCTGAAAAGACTGAGACCCAGATTCTCTACTTAACTGAGCGGAACAATCCATATTTGCATGGACTGAACCATCCTCTTCATGCATCCCTTTGGTTTCCTTATCTCGAGGAATTTGAGGTTCCATGTTGAAAATATTGTTCTCTTTCTCTTGAGAAATGAATGCAATATTAGCCTCTTTAAGCTTGGGATCCTGCAGTTTCTCTGAATTATAAGCAGTGTCAAGAGGAGCATCTTCCAAACTTGTGGAAACATAAACATCAGCACCATTGGAAAATTTTTTAACATCCTGGATTTTCTGCAATTCCTCCTCATTTTGCTTTAATCTATCACTCAAACTACCTGAGGCCTCCATCCAAGTCAACTTCTCCTCTTCTAAACTCTCCACATGCTTGTGAAGCTCATCAGTTTCGGTTCTTAGGCTCTCTATTTGAGCATTCTGTGAAGTAGTTGTAAGTTCTAAACTAATGACTTTGTTTACAAGGTCATTAATCTTCTCTGCAAGTTCAACCAGAGACATGTCAGCACCAATCTGAACAAGAGCCTGATTTTGTTGGGGAACTTCTTCCTTGGTGGCACCATCCGAATTTATATCTTCACTTTCTTCAGGGATTAGTTTGATCTCTCCTTGGTCTTTCTTGAAAGATTTAAGCTTCTCTTTAGCCATCATTATTCTCCTTGATCCCATTCTTGTGAATTCTGCTGATCTTTTCTGATTTTCCTGCAAGTTGAGTAAGGTATCCTCACAGGATCTAAGGGCAGCGGTAGCCATCAGAGTGCGTGCTTCATCATCTTCAATTACCACACTTTTGCCAAACTCATCTTGCAGAAGATTAAGTTCCTCTTGCATTGATACTATGTGTCTTTCAATCTCCTGATATCTGGAGACTGCATTTTCATAAGAACTTCTGATAAATTCCTTCTCAGTCTGGAGAACCAAAATTTCCTTCTGAATCCTGTCTATCTCTTCTGGTACTCGGCTTCTATCAATCTTGGGAGGAATATGAGGCTCATCAAAGAATGGATTTCCATTTTTGTTGCTTAAGTTGTCCTGAGAGATATCTATTGCTAGCCTATTTAATCTACCAAAGTCTAAAGCTGTCAATGCTTTAGGTAAATGATTATCATCCTCATCTTGGACGTCAAACTGCACCTGGTCTGGAAAAGCTGTAGCTATGGTGTGGTTGGCCTTGTGCAACTCCCCTGAAATGTGATCATATCTTTCAGCTAATGCTCTATATGCTCTGTAAGTCTCTTCCACAAACTTTATGAGCTCTGGTCTCTTCTTGAAGTACAGCTCTGCCTTCTTTGAGAAGGAATCCGCATCCTCTTCAATAATCTTGAGCATTGACTTAACTCGGTCATCCATTTCTGCAGCCAAAACAAAAAAGACTCATTTTATAAATAAAAACAGGCCGTTGAAAAGGACTAGCAAACTTGAGGAACACCATAGCTTAAAGCTTTTACATAAAACTGACTTAAAACTGGCTCCATAAACTGGTTAAAAAATAAGTCATTAACTGATTGCTGGAAAAAGGTTCATCATGATTCACAAACATGTTTAATCTATTTACACGCAGCAAAATATAGTTAGTAAGCAATCCAGCTTACCACCAGCATGTTAAAGAGGAGTATGATCTTCATCTAAGCTTAAATAGAGACAAATATTACGTAGGGCATAACCTTAACAGTAGGAACCAAGAAAGAAAGTAGGGGTGAGCATTATTTGGCCAAAATCAAACTAAACTAAGCTCATTTGATTGAGTTGGTTTGATTTTAAAATGACAATTCAGTTTTTTGTTTTAAAAATTTTAATATTTAGTTTTTGGTTTGGTTTTAATATCCATTAAACCAAGGAAACCGAAAAACCGAATAATATTATTATTAGGAAATTAAATTCATTTAGGAAAAAAAACGGAGCATATGACATTTATTTTAGATTAGTTTGAATTTTTAATTTAAAAGGATGAAGAGAAAAGAAAGAGAAATAATTATTTTTTAATTTTAAAATAAAACTTTAGCTTTTAATAATCTTAGGCAATTGCTAAATTTTGGTTTTCTCCAAATCTAACTGATTAAACCAAATTATATTTCGGTTCAATTTGGATTAATTTTAACAAAAATTTGATCAGTTCGGTTTTTGTAAATTATATATTTTGATTTCATTCGGCTTGAGTAACTTGTGAACCAATTCATCCACATTAACTGATTGCACACCCCTAAATAAAAGAGTCGGCCAAGAAAATCAGAATATGTTCACATGAAATGCAAAGATCAAGCCATACCCTTCCTAAACCAGCAGCTCATAAAATGAACATTTGTGAGTTCTTTCAACCATTCTATATATAACAATTAGAGAACCTTAGGTCCGGTTTATTAAACATCACCAATATGTCACCTATGGTAAACCTTATGGCAAGAAGTCTTGAAAGCTTCACCATCATACTCAAAGTCGCATTATCCTAAAAGCAGCCATCATTCACTGAACAAGGGATTTTAGAAGCCATAATTGAGCACCAGAATCACCATGGATCTATGTCAACTAATAATAGGCTTTGGTGAGACTACAGTTCAATTTGGGCAGCTTTCTATCTAAATTGTGTTTTAGACTGCCATCATAATTCTATTTGGGAATTGCTTTCTAAAATTTTTGTTGGGCGAGCAGTTTTTTCCAACTACATAGGCTGTAAGAAAGTTGTTGTGGCTTTTTGAAAAAAATAAATATTTATAATTCATGCCACAATATTTTAAGTAGTTTTCCTTGCCACTGCTTTATAACCAACTTTATAAAAGTCTACAGCTGTCCCTAGCAGCCCCTGCATCAGCATGAATAATAGGCTTGAGCTCAGTGTGTTGGGAAGACAAGCCCAAGAGTTAGATGGGACAATGAGCAGGGCAATTTGAGACAATAAAAAACCATTTCTATGGCTTCAGCAGTAACATTTATTGTATTGGTTAACAGGAGATGCAATCCTTCAAAGTGCTATTAAACGTCCTTAAATATAAGCAGCCGATAGCTGATAGAAGATCAAGGCATCATTCTGTGAAGTTAGCGAGTAATGTCCCATGACAGGAACCAGTAAACAGTAAAGCTTCCACTAATCATGCCTTTGCATGTTATAGATAAGGTTGGCTTAATCTTACATTAATTCTTTTTTACATTTTTAAAAGGTATAAAATTCATGGCTTTAACATCTATGATAAAAATTAGTTAGAGAGGATTAGGAAGGAGGGGATGATCTAAAGTTAAATGAATATATGCTGTTCAGAAAATTTATCAGACTAAATAAGAATGAATGAAAAATGATGATTCCAAAATTCTAATGATCATGATAATGATGAGCGCATTTGATACCCTCGGTACCTTTACAGCATATGAAAAGATAAAGCAGACTAAATCTATTCAGGAAAGCATCACCAGTGACACCAAAACATTCAAACGGTATGAACATAATATCTTAATTAAAAGAAAATAATGTCTCTGTGGCTAGTTTTTGGCTTTAGCCAATGAAATATGTGTATCTTGTATATACACAGGCCGAGCTCCTCCAAAATATAACGGCAGGGATCCAGGAATCTTAAATAAAACTATTAAAAAAAAAAGCAAAAAAACATCCAGCTGAGGATACAAACCCCTGTTAGCAACAGTTCTCCCAATTTATAAACAGCAAAGTTTCTGCGCTTGAGCTCGTACTGATGAGTTCAAGGTCAGAGGATTTTAAAGGCCTGCAGGCACTTTCCCATCATATATGTCAAAGGCCAAAATGGACAGTTTCTTCAATAAACCAGTCAAACACCAAAATAAATAAGCTCAGCTCAGTTGGGTAAAAGCAGAGGTTGACTTGTCAAGAAAAATAAAGGGCATTACATATACAACACACAATTATTATGTATTAGATGTGTATTAGGTTTCCATAACCCTTATTATTTATTAATTCCCCTTATTCTGTATTATGTAGTTTCCTTTTTATATTTATTCTGTTTTTTATTTCTTTCCTTATTTGAGTCCATCGTAATTGAGTTTAAATACCCTTCTTTGTATCAATGAGAAATGTATCAATGAGAAATATGCTGCCTTGATCACCAATTCAACATAATATCAGAATCATGGCTCTAACCCTAGAGGTCCCATCCAAGCCATTCGCCACCTGCAGGTCTTCTGCCTGCAGAATTCATCCTGCCGATTTCCACAGATCTACAATTTTCTTCCTGCCGTTTCTCCAAATCTGCAATTTTCCACAGATCTGCAATTTTTTTTTCCTGCCATTTTCTTAGTGCAGTTTTTCAGAATTCATTTATATGTGAATTCCTGCCAATCGTGAACTATTCCTGCCGCTGATCCTCAGCCTTGGGCTCTAACAAACAGCTGGCCTTCCTTCTACATGCAGCTTTCTTTTGCCGTAACCCTACCAGAATTAATCAATGATCAAAATCTTAACATCTCCTTTGGCTCAGTCGAAATTATAGTAGATTCCTCCAACTCTGAACCACTTTCAGAATGTATTCTTGATTCCACCGAGGATCAACTCCCATTTACACTCCGCTGCAGACCGGAGGATTGGAAACCAACATGAATTTCTTAAACAGAACCCATAAACTAAACGACAGTAACTTTCTCCAATAATCCCAAGCAGTATTTTTGGTCATCAAAGGACGTAAAAAGTTTGGTTACCTCACAAGTATGGTTCATGAGCCTCCAAAACTGACCCAACTTATGGAGCTTGAGAAGTAGAGAACTCCATGGTCATGTCATGGCTGATCAACTCTATGAAAACGTCAATTGATCATTCAAATATGTTTCTCTCTTCAGTTAGTGTCCTCTGGACGGTTGTCCGTGATACCAACTCAGAGTAGGAAACTTTGACCAACTCTATGAGATGTCTAAGAAAATCTGGAAGACAAAACAGGGTCAATGACCGTGACCAGTACAATAATGACTTTGTTGCACTATGGATAGAGTGCGACCTGTAATACGACTAAACATGGGATTCTCCGGCCGGTCTTTCTCTCTTCTAGAAGATTATAGAAAAGGATCGAATGTTTCAATTCTTGGTTGGCCTTAACAAAGACCTTGGCGAGTCTGAGGTTGTATTCTTGGTCTGGACCCTCTTCCCTCTGCTCGAGCTGCCTTCACTGAGTGTCGTTGGGAAGAGAGCCGGAGACTTGTCATGCTTGAAACTTCTCCTCCTTCAGCTAAATCGTCTGCCTTGATCTCAAATCGTGCTCAACCCTCTTCCATCCCCCCTTGTGTCGGTCACCCCACTTGTGATTACTGTCACAAACCCAATCACACTCAGGACAAGAGTTTGAAGCTTCACAACAAACCGACAAACAAATATTCATCCAAATCCTCTGCTACCAAGGGCCTCAAGACGATGTTTGAATCTATCATGCTTCAACCAATTCCTACCCAGAACATCCCAGAATCCTCTGAATCCCTGAAAAACCAAATGGAACAATTGATCAAACCACTTTGAGCCAATCAATTTTCTGCGAGTGCATCTACCCCCACATCCGACAGGGCATTCTACCTATGGCTTCAGGGTTTTTTCCTCCTCTAGTCAATGGATTGTTAATTCAGGTGCAACGGATCACAAGACTGGATGTTTGCAAATTTTCTCAACTTAATATCCATGCTCAGGGAAAGATATTATCAGAATTGTCGAAGGCTCTTATAGTTCTATTGCTAGTAAAGGATTGGCTGTACTAATGACCAGTCTAACTCTGGAATTTGTGCTACATGTTCCTTTGTTGCAATGTAGCTTGGTAAATATCAACAAATTGACAAATGATATTAACTGTGTTGCTAATTTCTCTTCTGATGATTCTATTTTTCAGGATCATCGTTCGGAAAGGATGATTAGAACTGCTAAGTGGGTAGTTAAACTTTACTACTTCCAAAAGAAGAGCACGAATGGTGAGAAAACAACTCTCAGGAGTTGTAGCTTATCTCGAGTCATTGAATGTCTTATTATGTTATTGCACTGTCGTTTCATTCATCTTAGTTTCCAATTAAGCTTTTTTATAAATCAAAATAAACATTTAACATGTTACTCAAAAAATCTATATCAATATCATATCAAGATCATTTCATATCTATACATTCGTCACAAGAACACTGTCTAAAAGTTTATATCAATTAAGATACTTCAATATCAATATCTTTTTTCATATACGTGCACGAGTATCTTAGTGTTCCCCCACTAGTACCATTAAGAGGGGACTACATCATAATCAGTCATGCATATACAAGAATTTTATCAAAATCATTATCTACTAAAATATATTTCATTCTCATTTGTGTATCAGCCAACATATTTATAAATCATTTAAAAAATATTGTGCACATATCATTCATACAAATATGAACAAAAATTCACTAGAATTCAAAATCACAAACTTACAGTAATTTCAATATAACCAAAAAAATAGTATCAATAAATACATTTAGCCTAGAAAACACAACATATCACTATAATATAAGAACATGAGTACTCATCTTAATCACAAATGATTTTCTTTGTTTTTAATGTTTGTCACCACCTCCAAGTTACCACCTATAAAATAAAAAATATTCAAGTTACTCAATTATTATTATTATTATTATTAACTTAATTATCAATTAGCAAATTTCATCATATTATTTAATTAAGATTTTCAATACTCGAACTTTAGGCTTAATCATTGAAATTAATACTTATAACAATTTCATTAATTTAAGAAAATTCTTTATTTTTCTTTACTGTCACTACCCTTTCTAGAATCAAAGTGAAACTTCTCTAGGTTGGATCCCAATTTCATTAAACCCTATTATTAATAATATATAATATACTTAGTTCATTTAATTAAAACCCTCACCTCTCGCAAAGACTCGACTCGACTCGGCTCATGCTCCGACCCTTCCCTTTCTTCTTCTTTGGCTCGATCACACATGAAAGAATGTTACTGTGTGCGAAGAATCTTCTTTCGCACTCGCCAACTCCTTTGCTCAACTGCGGTGCCGCCTTCTTTGTCAAGGCTCGGTTGAAGCCCTCTGTTGCGAGAGCGTCTCAACATGACACCTTCTACCTCTCCTCTATTGTCACCGAAGCAGTCTCCTCCCCCGCTAGACAGAGACGCCGCTTCTGCCCAAATTCTCACTTTATCCTTGCTGCTCGGCTCCAGGTAGGTTGGTTTTCGACTCAAATAGGTGAGTTTGCCTCTCCGACTTTCTGAGCTCCACTCACTTCCTCTCCCGCTATGTTTTGTTCATTTCCTCTCCCTTCCTCGTTCAGTTTAAGGACCCCTCAATTCCCCTACTTCGGTTTCATGATCTTCTCGCTTCTTCTCCTCTTTCCATTCATTTGACTCGACCCCTCCCTTCCTCTTCCATGATTCTTTCTTTCTCTTCCCTTATGTACAAAACAGTTACAATCTTCCCCACTTACAAAAATTTCATTCTCGAAATTTATAAATAGACCTTAAGAAAATCAATAGTAGCTATCCACGAAGCTAGGGTCATTCATGAAAAGTAATCACTGTAAAGGTAAGAAAACATACTTCGAAACACAGATACTTCAAACACAGATATTGAAGCACGAGAACATGCTAAGAAAACACCAAACTAATCAGACCTCACCACCATCAGCAACAATAGGTTCTTCAGACTTACTACGAGTGAGGAAATATACCCGAGGTCGAACAGGTTGTCTTGATTGACCTTGGGTCGGAGCTGAAGCTATAGACTATCTTTTTTTATGTCCGCCTACAGACTACTGTGAAGGAACTCTACCGAATTTCTGGACTCAACGCTTTTCTATCCAAGAGATAGACAATATTTTGCTATATGAATAGACTGACGACATTAATAACAAGTATTAGAGCCAATCAAACATTCACATTTATATTGTCTTCTGCATTTGACACGAGTTGCTCTATTACCCGGAGTCATGCCTCTACTAACTCCACCCAATTATTCTTGGACTTCTTCTCATTGGATCCTTCTAAGTGATCTACATGTTCTTCTGCAGTTTTCCTCTTGAGTATCTCCTTATATTTCTGATTAAGCAGATAGTCGATCTTCACTCCTCTAGCCCGTTCCACTAATATCGAGTATTCATCGATTTCTAAAAGCACCAATGGCTGTTTGATATAATCATATAATTTCGAAAGACATATATAACACTTTTCTTCTGTAGTAGTGATCTGTTGTGGCGCATACCTCGATAGTGCAGTGAATTACTACTTCCTACTGCATAACTCTTTTCTCTACTTGCCTCAACTTAATGAACCTATCCTGCATCTGTCGTCGAACGAATAGAGGTACAAACCATTCTATGAATAGCTTCATGAATTCCTCCCAACTAACCATTGTGCTGGATATGACCCATAACCTGTCCTGATACTACCCATGTCACCACCTTTTTGCTTCTCCATCCAACACAAATGTCGACAATCGAATTCTTCTTTCCTCCGGGCAAGTCATGCTATCTAGTATCTTCTCTATTTTCATATTAGCCAGTTCTCCGCTTCAATTAAGTTTTCAATTCCCTTGAACAACAGTGGATGCAGATCTTGAAATATCTTCAAGTACGTATCTACAACGATAATATCACTTCCATTATGCTGCAATCTAAACTCCTAAATTAGCTGAGTCATTACTGTCATCATTTGGGTGAAGACATTCACGTTCATATTTATAGTAGACACACCTTTTCATTTTTTATCGAATCTTCTTCTATGATTTCAGGTGTATCACTATACTTGAATGTATAATAACTATTTCTTTAAGTTAACTTTAATGTTTTTTATTTAAATTTTTTTATAATTATCCTATTGACTCTTTCATCAATATTCAATTAATTAATCCTAAACCTTCGACTCTGACATCACTTTTGTCATGAACCAGTCGGGCCTTGGAATTAACCAAGATGAGAACGAACGGTAAGACGATGGGAATTAAATTTTCTATATTAATTTTTCATTTAACAGATGGAATATCCACTAATTAAATTAAATTAAATTAAAATAGTAAAATTAGATTTACCTTGCTACAAATTATTCGCTCATTTGAAATATTTTCTATAAACGTTTTCTCATATGTCACTCATCTTTTAATCACTTAATTAACCAGAAAATTAAATTTAAAATAATAATGAACCAAATAAGTCAGTCGAATACGCATACTCATAAACTACAACAATACAAGAAATAAATAATATATATATATCAATTAAGTTTTATTATAAATCAATATAAACATTTAACATATTATTCAAAGAGTCTATATAAATTCATTTCATATTTATACAACATCACAGCAACACCATCTAAAAGTTTATACCAATTAAAATACTTCAATATCAATATCATTTTTCATATACGTGCATGGATACGTTAGTGTTCCCCCACTAGTATCATCAATGAGTGACTCCATCATAGTCAGTCATGCACATACAAATGTTCTATCAAAAAATATTATTTACTGAAATATATTTCATTCTCGTTTTATGTATCAGACAACATACTTATAAATCATTTAAATAATGCTATGCACATATCATTCATACAATATGAACAAAATTCACTAGAATTCAAAATCACGAGCTTGCAATAATTTTAATATAACCAAAGATAATACCAATAAATGTATTTGGTCTAGAAGCAAAATGCCATTATAATATAAGAACATGAGTACTTGATACACATAAATTATATAGTCTTTTTATACGCATTTTTATACCTATTTTTTAGATATTGCGTTTTAATGAAATATATTTATGTGTTTTTCTTTCAGGTACAATCAAATAAATAAAAATGATAAAATGAGTGAAAAAAAATAAATTTGGAGCAAAAATAAAGATGCAAAAATGAACTGAGGCGCCTAGGACTGGCGCTTACGTGCTAGTTAAACAGAGAGAGTCGCGCCTAAGCGTCAGGTACCTTGCGCTTAAGTTGCGCTTAAGCACCAAAAGTAGTTATTTGATGATTTATTTGATGATTCATTAAATTTAGATGAATTTTTGAAAATGTGTTTGAAGCAAACCTTGGTAAAAACGTGAGAAATAATTCATAGACAAGAAAATTCATTCAATTGGCTTTTGAAAGGAGGCAAATTCTAAAAGATTTAATAAATTGAGACACATTTTGAAAAGACACCAAAACACCCCTTAGATTTTTATTAAAGAAAACTTGGATCATCAAAGGAGGGGGGCGGCCAATCATCATCCATCCATCCAAAGTAACTGCCGCCACCACCGTCCATCGTCCTTGCCGCCGGTCACCTTTTCTTTTTATTTTGAGTTTTAGTTTGTATTGTGAGTGAAAGAAGAGAATTCAAAGAAACTTCAAGATAATTGATGGAGAGGATTTGAGATAAGTGTTTATCTTTGTGACTACATTTGATTTTCATTTAGACTTCTTGTTTGTATGCATAACTACTACTTTTAAACTTGTGTGGTTGTATTTTCTCCATGAATTCTAAAACAGTTTTCTTTATCTTTTTCTTTAAAATTATAAGTGATTAAGTATTGAAATGAAGTTTTGTGAACTATTAGACTTTAATGTTTGAAGAAGTTGTGGTGATTTTAAACCTTGTACTTCATTTATTTCTTGATTTGAACAATTAAGATGTTGATACCTATTGTGAGAACATGTAAGATGCGAGATTGTATTGACTCAGTCAACAAATGATAAGAATCACATTTGATTTCATGAATCACATTTGATTTCATGAATGAGAATGTAGTTTATGAGATTGAGTGCAAATAAATAGGAAAATAAACTTTGAAGGGTGTAGAATTAGAGGACTTTAGAGTGACAGGCTAAAACCCTAATTTGATTTATAATTTTATGTTCTGATACGATATGTTAGCCCCCAGGTGGAGGGAGAAGATGAAACTCTAGAGTGAGAGCTAGTATCTTCCCTACCTAAATCATCTTCAAAACTATTCAAACTATAAATTAGTCAATGTTCTTTATAGAATTTATAGTAAGGGTAAAGAACATTATTGCTCCTATTTGACACAACACAATTAGAATACTTCCATAACATAATTCTTATATTTTTTACTGATTCATGATAAGGAAAAATATATTTTATTTATATTGTCTTTATCTTGCAAGTATTTAGTTAAGTTAATTAGTTGCTTACTTTATTTTCAATTATCAAACATTACAAAAAGAATTGAATTTTCATTCCTATTATAGCATCTAGAGTTTAAGTAAGAATATTTTGCTAAGTAAAATTTTATTATCTAATTTTCTTTGTTTTGTAAGTTGCATATTGTTCGTTATCCCTGTGAGTTCGATATTCATGGCTTAATCTAAAAGTTACATATTACTTGATAATAATACGTCTACTTGCGTATTATCTCATATTTAAATATTAGAACTATATTCTTATTTGCTACATAGTAAAAAAATTACCTAGCTTTTGCTTAGGAGTAGCACTCACCTTAATCAGGGATGATTTTTTTTGCTTTTAGTATTTGTCACCATCTCCAAGTTGCCTCCTATAATATATAAAATATTTAAGTTACAAAATTTTATTATTATTATTATTATTATTATTAATTTAATTATCAATTAGCAAATTTCATTATATTATTTAATTAAGATTTCAATACTTGAACTTTAGGTTTAATCATTGATATTAATACTTATATTAATTTTATTAATTTAACAAAATTCTTTTTTTTTTCTTTATTGTCACTATCCTTTCTCGAATAAAAGTGAAACTTCTATTAGTTGAATCCTAATTTCATTAAACCCTATTATTAATAATTTATAATATACTTAATTCATTTAATTAAAGCCTTACCTCTCTCAATGGCTCGGCCCGACTTGGCTCACGCACTCTCATCCCTTCTCTTTCTTCTTCGACTCGATCACACGGTGTCGAATGTCACTATGCACGAAGAATCTTCTCCCGCACTCGCGTACTCATTTGCTTAACTGCGGCGTCGCCTTCTAGAGCTCAGTTGAAGCCCCTGCCTGCCCTTCTTCTTACTAAGCACGAGGGCTCAACTTTAGCTCCCTCCCGCACGAAGCTCGATGATGTCGCGAGTGTCAGGACACTTTTTTCCTCTCCTCTACTCGTCACCGAAGTAGTCTCCTCCGCTCGACAAAGACGTTGCTTCTGCCCAAATTCTCACTTTGTCCTCGCCACTCGGCTCCAGGTAAGTCAGTCTGCGACTTAAAAGGTGAGTTTGCCTCCCCGTCTTCCTAAGCTCCACTCACTTCCTCTCTCTCCCGCTATGTTCTGTTCATTTTCTCTCCCTTCATCTTTCAGTTTCACGACCCCTCAACTCCTCTTCTTCAGTTTCACGATCTTCTTGCTTCTTCCTCTTTCGTTCATTTGGCTCGACCCCTCCCTTCATCTTCCAAGATTCTTTGTTTCCCCTCCCTTATGTATAAAACCGTTACACTTCTAATATTGCAATTAGTGCTCTCTCGGGTAAACCTATTGAACTATAGCCTACTAATGTAAACATCAATCCATCCTGAATCTTTGTGTTTTTGGACCACCGAACTATGCTTCCCCTAAATAGTACTTCGCAAAGTTTGCTTCCAAAAATAAAATTGCTTTGCTCCTCTCGAGTGTGGTTTCATTCAATCAAAAGGTTAACTCTTTTGCTCCACCATGTAAGTCTTAAAATTGCATCATAGAATAAGAGAGGCCTCCAAATAGGAGACAGGCTCTGAGACTGTAAAAACACAAATTTAGAATATCATATTTACATTCATAATATGCTTGAAACTAAACGCCATCATCATTTAGTCATAAAAAAAGCAAAAAATTTAAATTGCCAAAGATCTTAAAAAAATTATAATGCAATGCTATGGGCTTGCATATTATGTTTAAAAATTTATATTTTGTTTTTATTTAGCTATGGAGAATTCTACTGGTTTGTGTGACACCTTAGGAATACCCTTGGGCTATTCCCACTTAAATAGCTCAGCTTGTGCCTCCTTGTTGGCTGCCTTCAAACTAAGAATTGCTCTCCCATTCTAGACAAGCTTAATGACAAAGTTGGCAACATAGAAAACTAAACTCTTAAAATTTGGGGGTACAATTTTAGTTTATAATATCTTCTAACAATAATTATATCTCTTAATGAATATGATTTGTTTTTCTCTCCAAATATGTCCTAAAGAATTACCTGATGAAATCTTCAATTTTTCAATGATAAGAGAGACTCATAAATATTTAGTCCTATTCTATGGAATCAAACTACCCTACCTAATAATAAGGTTGGAATTGACCTTAACTCTATATCCACACTTAATTTGTCGAGTAAAATTAAGGTCGTTTCATAGTTTTTTAAACTCCCATTCCTTCTCTCCAATTGGCATGCTCATGCATAAAGCTCTTCATGTTTTTCCTCATCAAACATTTCCTTGTTGTGGAAAAAGCATAAAAAACTGACCTTGCTTTTTAAGAAGAAAATTAAATCCAATATTGAAGACAGCTTTGCGATCTCCCTTACTCAAATCCTTGGTCCAATGGTTAATCATTTAACAATATAAATTCTTGTTATTTTTTTATATTCAATAAACCTGCTAACACTCCCCTCTTATATGCTATCACAAAATCGTTCCTGAGAATGACTGAGACCTACCTTATTCGCTAAGCATGGCCTTATACACCAAACAAGGTTAACGCTGCTTGTTTGTTGTTTCTGATCTAATCCATTAAGCAATCAAAACTCTATTCCTTATTACCTCCAGTTGTTTTATTCTATTTGGCGGGAAAGTAATGCTAAAACATTCAATAATAACTCCAAATCTCTAATTCGCACAGCTAGCATTCTTTTTTCTTACTTTAAGAACCATGAATCCACTAAGAAACCCCATTTTTCCCTAACCCCTTCAATTAAAATCAGATGTGATTAAAATTTGCGGTTTCAGAGTATCAAAACCTTCCTATTTTAGTTTGAATTCCACTACCAAAAGCTTTGAATACCCTTTTTGTCTGGAAATAATCAGATAAAGACACATAGACCAGTAAAACATAAATCATTCAGATATATTAAGAAAAAACACAAAAAACTCCAACATGCGGATTGGGAGTTTTGGAAAAGAGAAAAGAAAGTTTTCACTTTCTTATGATTGTAAGCGTAAGATAAGCATAAAATAAAGAAATATAGAAGAGCGTTTTCGTCAATAAGCCACAATTTCTTTCCCTCATGATTTGAGCAGGAAGAGGGCAGAATAATCTGGATGAGTAAAACTAGGCCTGTGTTTTTAAAAAAGCAGAATTAAATTACCTAAATCCAAAGGAGACCATACATATCATATCAAATGGATATTAAATATTAAATGAGAACCTTAACAGTTGTTTTATTTTTTTTTTGTTTTTTTAATAATTAAAAAAAAAATTAATCATTAAAAAAAAAAGTGCAGCCCAACTCCTCGCCGACCACTGCGTGAGGTCATCAATTTGACGCTTACAGTTGATAAATCCGTATAAATATCTTAAGAAAATCCATAAAAATCATTATCTAAGAAAAAAATCAAAATCGAGTAGATCTCAATCCATCATGCCCCTTCATTAAATTGCAGAAAATTGAAGAAATAGATGCATATATAAGCTCCCCATGAGAAACTCAATCTTCAATCTTCAAAACAGCCGAACGATCATCATCCCAGCCATCGAACATACAAAAAAAAGAGCGAGAACGAGAAGAAACTCGACGGCATATCGAAAACTCACCATGGAGAATATTTTCGAGCCATTTGGACTGACTTGTGCGGATATGACTCGCCCACCACCACGAGTACGCATTGCTCGCCGCCCTCCGCAACATCTCGCTGCTCCGCCACGCGCTCCCGAACCCTATAAATCCCCCGCCGATCGCACAAAATGGAAAAAAAAAACTCCAGCAAATTAGCATCCAAAAAAGTGAAACAAAAACAAAACGGAATCTCGATAGAGAGAGTCAATCCACACCTCAACTGAATTCCAACGGAAAATAGCTAAAAATAGATGGATACGCGGAGACAGCGCCGACAGTAGTTGTGGGAATAGATGAAAATCTAGAAGAGCATAGAGAATAAGGAGAAGAAGGAGAAGAAGGGAGAAGAGGAAAGGAGGCATCGCTGAGACAGACGGCTTCTTTCCGCTTTTCTTTCCGCGGGATGTATGCTTCGCTGTAAGTGTCGCTGAGATAATTGGAAAAATACGTGAAAAGGCGATCGAGAAGAGCGAACGAGGCCGAAGTAGCTGCGTGCGGGCCACGTCGGGGGAAGCCGGGCAACCCGTCCAACCCGAACATTTGTAATAAATTATTGAATTTTTATAAGAAAAAAATGTCACAGAAATATTTATATTAATTATTATAATTTTATAATACACGTCGTATAATTCAAATGTTTCTAATGCTGTCCATCTAGAGTGAACCAACCATAAGATGGACAAATGAGCCAGAGCGTTAATCGATTGCTCGGCCTAAATGACAGACAAATTGAAAACTCAGATAAGGTTAGAGTAGTAGAACACGAAACGAGGACGCAAAGATCGATCGAGATTATTAGTAAATCGACTAAGGTATCTCGCAGGAAAAAATCAGCTAGTGGGAGGAAGAAACAACGAATAACCGTTAACTCCACAACATGTAGTTGATCGATAAGGTATCAGCCGATTAAAAAACAACAGGGGTGTCATTGTCATTTCATAGTATCTTTACTCATTTATATTTTAAAAGAAATCATTATTAAAAAAAAAACCTCAAAACATGAATCTATCTTTATGAGAAAAAAGTCATATTCAAGCTAGAATATGCTTAGAGTAGTCAACTTTGACTTGAGATTTACATATGTTATAGTAAGTTGGGAAAGCTAGGCCCATGATGTAACAATCCCTTGAAATGCTTTAAAGCGCATGAATGGTTTGTTTGTTTCGAAAAGTATATAAATTGCATCCCCATAAAATTTTATAAATATTTAACATACTTGAAATACTATAAATTACAAAAAAATACAAGAAAATATTATATATCCCATAACACTTAATAAAAAAAAATTATTGTTGAATTTCAGATTATCTTCTTGTGAACACGTCTCGAGTGTTAGAACTTGTAAAGAGAGAAGTGAGATGAGAGATTCAAAGAGAGAATTGACATATGTAAGAACCCCCAAATTTGAGAATCTAAAAAACGACAGAATCCAAAAGTCGGTCTCTTTATTAATGTCTTGACTTCCAATTTATAGATGTTGGAGAATACAAGTACATGTAAGGAAAGGGTACATTCTATATCTGTTTTAAATAATTGAATTCAAATTAAATGGTAATAAGTAATAAACGGTGGCATCTGGTAAATTGACATGTCCTTAAACAGGTTATTTTTGCTCCTATATTTTATACTTATTTTTTATGACATTACACTTTAATAAATATATTTTTTATTTTTTTGATACAGGTATAACATGTTAAGCAATTGGAGCGAACTGGAGCAAAAACAGAGTGAAACGGAGCAAATGGAGCAAAGGAGATTTGGACTTGAACGGATGCCTATACGCCAGCTTCTGGTGCTTAGGCGCCGAACCCCATAGAATTTTCAGAAAAGCTGGCGTCATGACGCCGCATCTTAGCACTTAGGCGCCCGTTGTTTTAACAGCCGACAAAGAAGGTGGCGCCTATGCGCCAGAACCATATGGGCAACTTTTCCAGTGGTTTTTCATGTAAAAAAAGATGGTTTTAGAGCAGAGATTCATTAGAGGCGAGGAGAAAAAACTTTTGGGAGTTCAAGTAAGGAGATAGAGTGTAGGGATATCAAGGAAAAGTGAGAGTTTTTTATTGTTCTCTTTATTGTTTTCTCTGTTTCAACTTAAAATTGTGTTAGACGTGCAAAGATTTGTTGTGAGATTGCAAGGTGAACGATGTGTGGTGGATCATTTTTTCATTTCTCAAGGAAGAAAAGATAAGTTCTTGTATTTACGTTGCCTTGTATTGAAGTATTTTATAATAGTTAACTTTGTTTTCATACAAGATGATTTGCTTTGTGATTTTCTCCATGAGATCTAAGTAGTTTACTTGTTTCCTTCCTTTTGTAATGAATTAGCAGTATTTGTAGGGAGTAATTTAATTAGAATCTTGCTACAACAATGAATGTGATGGTAATTCATCTGTACTTCATTTACATTGTAATTTGGCCAGATGTAGTCTTAAAATTCGTTGTGAACCCATAAGATCCAGGAGAGTTATGGCTTCAATCAACTATTGATTGCCACACTAATTTTTAGGGTAAAAGAAAAGTAGTCTTGAGGTTAGTGCAAATATATAGGGAGACGATTTTAGCGGGGATAACTTGGAGGCTTCTAGGGTGACAGGAAGAAACAAGTGCTATGTTAACCTAGGTTCTTTATACACTTAGGAAAGGGTAAAGAATAGGAAAACTCCTATTTTTCTTTGATTTTAATTTAGGATTCTAGTTTAATTGCTTATACGAAACATGAAAATTAAAGCATGATAGTTTTTGATATTAAATTAACAGCAAGTAACCAACAATATTATTTGAAGATAGTTTAAAATCGTTAAAATAAAATAATGATTTATAAAGGTAAAAAAGAACAAATTAATTGTAATTAGTAAGATTTAAATTATTTCAATATTTGATTATAGGTTTTTTACCAGAGAAAAGCTATACAATCGAGTTGAGTTCAAGTTAAATACTCGTGCTTTTGTGCCGCATACCCCAACTTGTTGGTTGACATCCACGGTATAAGACCCCTTAGATCAGGGGGGTCGAATCCCCTCTGACACAGTTGGCTTTAAGGAAGTGGTAATTAAATTGTTAAACATATTAGGGGTGGCTAGAGTCTCGTATAACAACATCTGGCCTTTCCTTAAAAAAAAACTTGAAATTTTAAATTATAGTAGTATTCAATTTCTTCTAAATCTGATATATCCTATTACTTTTTCAGATTGATTTTATACTATAAGATTAAACAAAATGTTTTTTCTAATATTTAAGTTCATTTGATCATATTAAATTATTATGTCCATTTATTGCATATTTCAACTATTATAATATATATTGAATGTTATGAAAATAAGAATGAGATGGACTCCTTATATTGCTAGCATGTAATATTAGCTTTGATGTTGTTCTCTCATATATATAGTTCTCGCTGGAGACGCTAAGGTACTCGTGTATATAAATGAAAAATATTACTGATATTATTGAGTACTATAACACTATTGATCGATCATAATTGAATATTAAAATGTTGATTGATTCTTTTACATTGATGAGGTACATTTAACTAGAAGACCTTTTTGTTTTTCTTTCACGAAATCGTTGTTTAAAAACAAAAGTATTCACTAACTAATATTAGCTTATTGTATTTTACATAATCATGTTTAAGTTGTTAAATAAAAATGATTAATAGAGAGGAAATATTTACAAAAGATGAAGATAAATTGAGAAAAGCTAAATTTAACCAATTTAATTTAATTTCTTCTATATAGGTACTGTTTCAGTCGTTTTTGAATGATTAAATTTTCATTATAAAAGAAATAATTTATTTATTTTAAATTTTTTTTTTTGTTTCAGCCATAATAATTTTGTGTTGCTTTCCTACATTCAAACCATCCAATTCTTATATATTTACACATCTAACACCAAAAATTTATTTTTTTACATTTATATCAGATCAAAAATATAACCATACCCCTTTTCATGCAAGGGTAAGGTGGCAACTAGGGCTGTCAATTTAGCTCGTTGTTCGTGAAC
>NW_018165530.1:233813-237102 GCF_001263595.1 Phalaenopsis equestris
AGGAATATGTTGTGTAGCTGGAAATTTAACAAAGCCGAACACCAACAACAGTTTGTTCGCTCGTGTTCGGCTCGAAATGACTCGAAAAAAAATATATATATAACTTTTTATATAACAATATATTACATATATTATTTATATAATAATATATTATACATATTTATGTCTAAATTTAAATCATATCACCTCATGTGACAATGTGGTTAGTGTCTTCTTTGTATATATTTGATCCAGTTTCGAATCCCACATTTTACAACTATTTTTCTCAATTTAAGTTTAACGTAATTTCGAGCAGAACACAAGCCGAACATGAACACAAATATTTAAATCAAGCAGAACACGAACACATTGTTCACGAGCCGATTTCGAACACGAGCTGATTTCGAACACGAGCCAAGCCAAGCTAGACTCGTTTACAACCCTAGTGGCAACTACATAAAAATTCAAGTTTAGGTGTCGGATATGTAAATGTACAGAGCTCTTTCCTTTTTTTTTTTTATTAACTATTTTGAGCTGATTCTGTACTGTCTTAACACTGCCATGTGCTAAACTTCAAATAAAAGCTAATTTAAGTACTGTTTGGTCAGCAGGGAAAAAAAAATGCAGTGCACTCTAATTCTTTTGCAAGTTTTGAAAATTTGAATTTTTGATCAAAATGATAAACAAATATAATACAAAATTACAGAGTGTTTAAAATTTATTCTCTAATTCAATTTAAATACATTAAAATCTTTTTAAAACTAAAGAAGGTTGTACAACTCCATTGCATGCCTCTCCATGGAGCTCCTGCTA
This sequence comes from Phalaenopsis equestris, assembly GCF_001263595.1. Lineage (NCBI taxonomy): Eukaryota > Viridiplantae > Streptophyta > Magnoliopsida > Asparagales > Orchidaceae > Phalaenopsis > Phalaenopsis equestris. The sequence goes on from NW_018165530.1 coordinate 234,606, forward strand.
TATGACTCTTGAAATTGAAAGGCAGCAACAAGGAGTACCTCAACTTCATCATTTGCATCCACATCACCACCTTCTATAACTAGTCCAACTAAATTAGTGAGTCCTTATTAAGGACTCTTCATGAATTATGCAGAAGCTCTACTTAAACGACACCAAGGAAATAAAACTCTTATGCTCCTCTTCATGGTTTAACTCCTTCGGATGTACCGGCCACTGTCGGCTACGCCCCCCACCCCCCCCCCCGGTTAGCACACCTGCCAGTCGCCGGCCTCCTCCGCCGCCCCCTGCTACTTGCCCCTTGCCCAACTGCCTTCACCTACTACACATATTTCATACCGATTTAACTTTTCTTTATCAAATTAAACAAGAAAATTTGAAATCATGTATTTATTTTATATTGAACCAAAAAAAATCAAAATATTCAAATATATTACATTATTTTTACACTTCATTCCTTTCTCAGCAAACCTAACAACCCCTAAATCAGAACCAGGAGCAATCCTTAAGTTATTTTCTCCTCAATATAGCAAGTTTCATTGCATGACTCTGCTCAATAAATGCAAATGACGTCATCCGTGCTAATGGATAAAATGACAAAACTAAGTTGACAAACAAAAGCTTCACTCCATCACCAACTAGTCAGGCCCAATTTAAAATAGAAACATGGAAGAGTTACAATATTAATTGAAAACTTAATAATAAATAAAATGGGTGGCCGGATGGAATACCTACATCGCAGAAGAGGAGACCTGATGAGCTCGAGTGGATATACTTTCACAGTAGTCTGCAATCCAGGCAGCGGCGGATTTTAATACTCTGATCTCACCTCCAAGCAAATCAATTGCCATTTGTTTTCTAACAGAGAGTTGGGTTCCGCAATACGGGACATTTGGTGATTCAAGCCCCTGTTGTAAAGCAAGTATAATCAGTTACTTGTAGGAAGTAAGATAATTGGCCGTCGCATCGTTATCATTAATAATGTTCTAAATATTTGAGATTTGCTTTATGAATTCTCATTCTCCATTTATTTTGGCTAAAATGTCAAAATAGTTCCTAGACTATTTGCATGAGATCATTTCAATCTCAAAATCTATAAAAGAGTAAAATTAACCCCTGGAATCTTTTAATATGGCTCAAATAGTTCACAGAGATGAATATTTTAGCACCTATTAGAAGAGCTTGGGGACTAAATTGACACATATATAAACTTTGGCACTAAAATGACCCCCTGCAAAGAGTCTGTTGGCATCAGTTTTTTTTTATTTTTTATGTCAAGTGTATTGGAAGTCCACTCGAGTGCATCAGGGTCGTACTTTATGAAAATGAGTTCCCCTGTAGCGCAAGATATCTATTCCAGACATTTCGGCATGTGTTGAGGGGCATGTAGCCGAGGTCATTTTGCTAGGCTTTGGCTTTCTCTTGGGCGAAGTCCGATCAGCATTTGACACATCGGATGATTCCGATCGGGCCGAAAAATATTATGTAGCGCGTCGTGCGCGATTTTGGCTTGAATTGGCTCAATCACTTGACGAAGTGGATCTAAAGAGTGTCACGAAGAATGGTGACACGAGTTAGATCTATTAGATCTTTAGTGTTGGCATCATTTTTTTATTTTTAATGTCATGTGTATCCAGGACGTCGATATTACTTAATGAGGGCGTCCATGTCGTTAACGATTCAAATACGAGCTAAAAATACACAAATTATCATTTTGGATCGTTTGCTGAAAAAGTGGTCTGAACGACCTCGAACGACGAAACAGACCACACGAGTGAGTCCGAAATGTCGATTCCACTTACGACGGACGCTCGTTAGACCACGGTTTCGCGCGCGGGCTAAAAAATGTGCGAATTTTTATTTTTCGTCCCGACTGCTAAAATAAGTGGTCCGAACGACCCCTGACGACAAAACAGACAGTGCAGTTGCGTCCGGAACGTCGAATTTACCTAGGGCAGAAGTTCATTTCGCTACGATGACGTGTTCGGCAAAAAGATGCGGAGAGATAATAATAATAATAATATTATTATTATTATAAAAAAATTATTATCCTAAAAAATAATTAAAAAAAAAAAACTATCACATTCTCTCTCTCTCCCCTATTATCACTAACGATAATAATAATAAAATTTAAATTAAAAAAAAAAAAAACTCTTATCAACTCCATCCCTCCTCTCTCTCTCTTTATGAGATTGACCTGTAAAAAAAAAAAAAAAAAAAAAAAAAAAAAAATGAACATAGCACGAACATCGCATCTCCCCCCTTTGGCACGCGACTCTCCCCCTCTCGCCCGAACAACCGCTCCTCTTAGCCGTTCTAAGTGAGAGCCCGCCGGACCTTCCTCCTCGCGGGCAACCCTCGCCGCCGCCGTCTCCGGCGTCGAGTTCGTCTCTCCCTATACGCGACAGAGAAGGCTTCGTGCAAACTACGCGAAGGTATAATATTTCTTCCCCTTCGCATTTTATTTCCTAGCCGGCCTTAGGTTGTAGGCGCGATAGGC
>NW_018165530.1:237298-237899 GCF_001263595.1 Phalaenopsis equestris
CACAAAAATCCTAGAGGTTGGAGCTCCCTTCGCTCCTCTTTGCTTTGGTAGTCCCGATCTTTTAAAAAGATCGAAAAGTAGATCTTTGCAAAATGAGAAAATGCGAGTCATTAGTTCATTTTGCAAAGCTTGGAGGCTTCGTGAAATCGGGAAGAGTGTTGTCACTAGCCCGTTTCATGACGAGATGGAGAAATTCCCCCTTTGGAGATCCAGGGAGAAGTTCCCCCATTTGCTTCACCAAAGCAAAGGCGGCAATTACCATCTTTTTATATATTGACCCTAAGTTCCCTGGTAAGGTCGTTAGCACGAGAATGACTCCCTATCACATGTTTATATTTGCATGTTGCACTTTGTATGTCACCCCACCTCACTTCACCTCGTCTAGCCATCCCTGCCCGACGAGCATTACACTTTGCTTCGTTCGGCCGCCCCGACCCAACGAACACCTCACTTCGCTTCGTTCAGCCGCCCCGGCCCGACGAGCATCTCACTTCGCTCCGATTGGCCGCCCCGGCCCGACGAGCCCCTCACTTCGCTCCGTTCGGCCGCCCCGGCCCGACGGGCACCTCACTTCGCTCCGATTGGCCGCCCCGGCCCGCGG
>NW_018165530.1:238352-239305 GCF_001263595.1 Phalaenopsis equestris
CCTTCTTTCCAGCCCCTTGCCGCTATAGCATGCCTACCTTCGGGTCACTGTCTTACTGACATACCCTCTTTTCGGGCCGCTGCCGCTACGGCATGCCCATCTTCCTAGGGCCGCTGCCACCACGGCATGCCCATCTTTTTGGGGCCACTACCGCTACGGTATGCCCATTCCTATGAGTCATTGTCTTACCAGCATACTCTTTATCACTACTTATATGTTTTGATTCGCTTGCATTAGCATTTGCATTTGCATGTTTGCATGGATAGTGAGTCAGACGCGTTAGGAGAGTGACTCTCCTGTTGGTCACGATGCCTTAACGAGCATTGCTCGCTGGGTCAATCCCAATGAGCAATGCGAGTTAAGTCATCGGGATTGACACGAGTATGACTGTGCTAAAGATCTAATAGATCTAACTCGTGTCACCACTCATCTTGACACTCTTTAGATCCTTCAGATCTTTAGAATGAGGCCGGTATGACGACCCCGTCAAAGTCATACTATACCCAAACTTACCCAACACTTAGATAATAGGCTGACGCACTTTTAGTTAGATGGTGTGCTAGGCTAGGATTTAGGGTGCTTAGGTAGTCTTTTTGATGTCTAACTATTGTTCTCTGCTGGATTGCTTGCCCTAGCCAGCCATCTTTCTTCTGCATTGTGCTTGTGATGTGATTGCATGCTGCATATGCGTAGTAGTGTGTTAGGGCATTTTTCTACAAGGAGTCGTGCCTATTTATATACACACACACAGGGTACCGCTATGGGGGAGCAAGCAATGATTTCTGACCCTTTGCTTGTAGGTGTTATTAGCTCCCCCACTTTTAAGGCATGACTCATGATACGTTATTTGCATGTGAGCTTTCCCTCTGACACTTGTTTTCATGCAGGATTGAGTCTTTTATTTTCCTATGTACTTTTTAGAGTCTAGGAGAGTCCTGTAGCAGAAATAAGAT
>NW_018165530.1:240191-249933 GCF_001263595.1 Phalaenopsis equestris
TCAGGTTGTGTTGGGTCGACTACCTTCACGACCAGGTAGACTTAGGGTCCCAGTTGTTTGGGACAACGGGTCCGTGGTACCCCGACTTGACTATCTCTACCTCCTAGGATCACTTTTCCTTGCCTTTTAACTACCCCTGTTGAGCCATTTCTGCTCCTTTGACTTCGTTGGTGTCACTTTGACGGCCCGATGCCGATAAGCTGCCGCCTGTTCGGGATACGACGATTTGTCCTCTGCCCTTACGGTCCGGATGTGCTATGACGTATTGGGATACCCCTGTTGAAGTGATTTATGGTTATTTCGTAGGTTTCGTGAGTTGAGAAGCCGCTATCCATTTGGCGTGAGAGATTCACTTTCCGCCCGATGGTGCAGCGTGAGCTTCAAAGCATCGAGACTATTCCATACGAAATAATCACTTTTTGATAACCTATACCCCATGTTCATAATGATAAAGCGAAACTCCTTACATCGAGAGTCTTCTTGGGTATCCCCCGAGATGTAATTAACCAGTAGGAATACGTTCCTCTGAGAGACTTTTGACCCCAGAACAAAAAATGTTCTTTTTGGTTCTCTGGTTACGGGTAGTTCATATAGAGATTTTACTCGTGGATGTTGTTTTCTTTTTCCGAGGTACTTCAATCCGATTTTGTTTGGATGTATACTCTTGATCCATCACACGAGAATTATTCCTATATAAGCCTTCCGTCTCTTTTTCTTTTTTGATTTGTTTGCCTATTTGTTGTAGTACGTTAGTTCACTATTCGATTTCTCTCCTCTTCGAATCATTCATTTGGTTCAAGAGGGAGATTTACTCGAATAGGGAAATTATACGACGACATACAAAAAGGCAAGCTGGCGACTCCGAGATCTAAAAAGAACCAAAAGAGAAAAACAGAGTCAGGGGACCATTTTGCACTTTTCACTTTTGTTTTTCCAATTCGAGGTTTAAATGATGTGTTATATCTGTAAAGCTGTTTTAGTGCAAGTTCTATCCATGTTTTTAAATGCTCATCATTCAAATCCATTTAACATCAATTTTATCTATCATCTTATTTATGCATTTTTTGCCCCTCTTTCTACATTTTCAAACCTCCTGTGCAATTTTTTTACTATCTTATAATTAATAAGTTTACTATCATCATCCTTCTAATATAATCATTTACAATCTAAACTTCTTAAGATAGTGCAACTGCTTATCATTTACATTCTAATCCTCGACATGAAATACTTATAAAAACATATGCAAAGAAATTAAAGATAAATTGTTACAACTATAAGGTAGGTAGAATGGATAACAAAAAGAGCTACTATATTTTTGTTCATGATGTTTAAAGTTCATCATAAGCAAAACAAAGAAGGTAGCAAACATGTCCTGTTATTGTACAAATTCAGATTTAGACAATTTGTACTGCTGAACTGCATAGAAGATAGGCAATAAAATAATTCACTTTTATAACTGCTTTCTGGATATGCTCATTATGAATCGAACAGTACAGAGGACAAACTAATTATTACCCATTTAAATGAGGTTTCAAAATAGTCCCTTGACTATTTACATGGGGCAATCTTAGTCCGTAGAGTTTATAAAAGTGTAAAATTAATCCTCGTGCTCTTTTAATAATGCAACCCCCTAAAAGAGTATGGGATTACATTGATAATTTTAGAGACTTTGGGGCTAAAATGACTAGCTGTAAATGGTCGGGAGACCATTTTGATGCTTTTCTTCATTCCATTTTATCAGGTAAGAGACTGACTGCTTACCTAGCTCACAAAATTTTCAGTCTAGGAAGAAAAATATAAGAAAATGAGGGCTAAAATTGACCAGAATTGAAAGAGGACATTACCTTGAGTGCCTCGACGCGACAATTTATCATGCGATTGAATTCTGAAAGCAAGATACAGTGAGCTTGGATCTCATTACCCATGTCCTTTAAAGGGCTTCGAGCTAATCTTCCATCAGTTTGAGATGCCTCAGCGGCCAATACAGTTAATTCTGCAAGTAGGACCAATCATTCAATAAAAACGGTCTCCAACAATGAACTAGAATTTAGGGCTTGATTTGAATAACATTTGTTTTTGTTTTTACTTTCATTTTTAAATTATATTTGTTTAGTGTAATTTCTGCATATTTTTGTTTTTTGTTTTAAAAAAAATTAGCGTATTTTTAAAAATATTTGAAACATCTAAAACTTATTCTGAGTTGTTTTAAAAGCAACTAAACATGCTATAACATATCAAATACATTTTATTTCAAGTGAAAATATACAACAACAACAAAGCCTTAATCCCACTACGTGGGGTCGGCTACATGAATCATTTTTCTCCATTGCGTCCAATTTAAATAAATATATAAACAAAACAAAATAAAAAACAAAAATCAAAAGTGATCCAAATGGCCCCTAAGGATAGACGAATTGTCTCAATAATAATGGAACAGGACCTTCAGATGCCGAGACTGTTAAGATCCTCGCAAAAGCACGAAGTGCTTGTGGAATGCCTTTTCCTATTCTACCTGAAGTTTTCACTTCCCTGTTGGCATATATCAAAGTGCGCATTCAACTTGTCATATAACGGATATCCCCTTTAAGCAGGAAACTAAAGAAATTTCATAAAGCAAGAGCAGGATATAATGATGCCCTCAAGTTTACACGTGTAAGTGCTCATTTTAGGGCATGTATCACCTGATTAGTACTTAGAGCATAAATCAATTATTTAATAATTAGAAAATTAATAATATCATCGATGCTTAATGATAAAAAAAGGCATTAAAGAAGCCCGTTAATTAGGTTAAGCAATTCATGATTATGCTGCCGAACCATTTAATGGTGACAATGAAAGACCATTTGCATGGGGATAACTAAGATACAATCAGGTTCTGATTAATTAATTATGGACATTTTAATTATTATTTCCTTAAATGAACAAAAATTATGCTAATATACATAAATCAATTAATAACTAGGATTCACATACTAAGGTTAAGTGCAGTAGATAATCAGGCCAACTAACTAGGACTTCAAAAATAATAAAAATAATAATGATAATGATGATGACAATGATGTTGATGCGAGAATGAATTAATTGATTCTTAATTTTGATAACAAAAATTAAATTACAGATTAAATAACATTAAACAGATAATAATTCAATATACTTTTGATAATGCCTGCAGTTGCGTAATTACAACACATGCATCATGGTAACAATAACAAAAGCAGTAAAACAATGTCAACATTAACCAACTATTGGTCAAAATAATTGCCAATTAGATCAATAATTGTTAATTTGATTCAATAGGATTTTAAATTTGGTACTACCCGCATTGCACCAAATCCTTAGAGTGTTGCACATGATAGGATGACTTTAATAATGCATTAAGAAGCGGTTTGCAAGATGGGCTTCGAAAGCTAGAAGTCATTTTGTACAAGGATTTGACAGGTAATAAAAAGATTTATCTTGGTTCCAATCTAGCGTTTCTAGAGGATTGATGGCCACAAGGTTAATGTGAAATAAAAAAAGAATTATGAGAAATAATCTGATGGTGTGGGATTTTTTCCTCCTCTTCTTCATGTGTGGGTGTATTTGGGAATTAAAAGTGTAGTTGAGTGCTCTTGATTTGTACTTGTCAGTTGTAGTTTCTCTGCCAGCGGATCAAAACCTCTCTCTTCTCCCATGGATAAAAACTTGGTTGAACCATATAAATATAGGTCTCTCTACCATTAATGTGTTCCTCTTTTTCTGTTTAAACATAGAGCATCGTTCTCAATCTTGGCGATGCTTCTGAGTTTTTTTTTGGAATCATTACTACAAATAGTTAAAAAAATGTACTTTTCAGATCAAAGCCAAGAAATTTTAAATCAAGAAATTCGATAAGTTAAAAAATCTTGGCTATTGGAGAACTGAACTACTAGAGTGATTGCCGTTGAGTGAAGATGAAAAAGCACAACCTAAGTGTGTTCAGTGGGCGAGATTTTGACCTAGAGCAGAGAGAGATTCATCACAAAGGTTTACGACTCAAGAAAGAGTAATTTTTTTGACATAACCTTTACAAGAAGACCTCTCAGAAGAAAGGATTATTTTTGCATTCACTATGCTCAAGAAAGAGTAATTTTTTTGACATAACCTTTACAAGAAGAGCTCTCAGAAGAAAGGATTATTTTTGCATTCACTATGGCACATTGATCAAACCACATTTGAATTTATTTAGTTCAATTATTCATGATTTCAGAAATATTGATGTGACTATTTGTTGGATAAAAAATTATCCATGGATAAACTAGAACCTTCCTAACACTTACAATGAAAAGAGCCAAGAAAATAGGAGAAAGAGACGAATTAGGGTAAGAAACTCTGGGGTTTCACTATAATTGGTTCAAATACCAAAATTCGTTTAACAGGGCGCTTTCAACAAACCCCTATTTAAAGGTTTGAAGAGGGGATTGATCACAATAGAAAAGGCTCCATATTAACTTAAATGACTAGGTAAGGTACATAATAAGACTAAAGCCTTCTTGCAGTAGAGAAAAGTATTTGAACTTGTAGCTGACTTGCTTAGAGGAGTTGGCCAAACTTTTTTTATGAAATGATTGGCTTGGCGAGTAGCTACTGAGTTTCAACAAATATGCTGAAATTTGGTAATTAAGCTTGAGCTTGAATGAATATTACTTTAGACTCTGGCGAGTTCACCAGAAGCCCACTGAGTTCACTAGAAGTCAACTGAGTTCAACATGACTTTGTGATTTAGGGCGAGTTCATATCAAATTGTGTGAGTTTATGCCTATTCAATCGAGTTCAAGTTGATTTGAATGAATTATAATTGTCTTATACCATGGAGTTAAACTTTTAGATATTTAGATATACATTAATTTTTTCTCACTTATTTCTTTCAAGTGTAACGGCAAAAAACAATAAAGTAAAAATAAAAATAAAGACTTTTTCCTTTGAAATAGCAATATCATGATTTCTCACTTCTCTTAAAGAGAATTTCACCTACCTTACAGAGTTCATTGTTCACTTCATCCTTCAAAATATAAAAGAATTGGAAACTAAATGGAAATTCAAATATCTCATGATTACATTCATGATAAACTTGCCAAACTCATGGTAAACTCTTCAAAATTATGGTGAACACATCAAACATATGGTGATTTCATCAAACTCATGATAAACTAGTTAAACTAATGGTGAACCCGCCATAGTCAGAAAAAGCAGTCGACAAAGTTCTTGACAACTCACCCTAGATTGGGCATATCCAAGTGCCAAAAGTGCATGACAAGTCAACAACTATCGACAAAGTTCTTGACAACTCACCGTAGATTGGGCATATTCATCCAAGTGCCAAAAGTGCATGACAAGTCAACAACTACGTTAAGGAAGATCAATGATCTATTTCTAGCAAGTCAGTTATATGTAGGGCTAGCAAAAAAAAAAACTCAGCATTAGTGAATAGCTTGTGTTCAACTCGCTAAGGAACTTGTCTTTGATTACTTCATTAAGGAAGCAAGTTGAACACATAATTTCTTTAGCTAAATTTAAAAACGAACCAAACCCAAACAGAGATTTGCTTAATCGTGTTAAGCTCATTTTGACTCGAATTAATTAAATAGTTAAAAAAATATTTACTATAACCTTTTTATATTAACATATTTAGTTATTTTTAAAATAAAAGTCAAATTTTACATTTTTTTTTTTTTAAATCATTCAAGATAAATTCAAGTCAAACACGAGCTAAAGCAAACAAACAAATTTGAATCAAGTCGAACACGAACATGTTATTCATGAGCCGATTTTAATTAAAACAAATATAATTTGAATGAGATGAACATAAACAAGCACTTGTTTATATCCCAAGCTATATGTCAAGTACTCAATCATGGTGAAATTAGGCCACTTGTCTCACGTATTTTACAACAAGTGATCAATGGTTCTTACTGTGTATTTCTCTCATTCATGTAACTCAATATATCAATTTTTTTTGTATCGCTCAAAGTCTAATCCCGAGATAACACAATCTGACCCACTTTCATGTACTAGAATCTATAGTGTGAAACTGACCCACTTTCATATACTAGAATCCACAACGTGAAAATCAAAAAGCTTATCACTCTAAATCGCGTCTTTCTCACTTATTTCCTCTCCTATTTTGTTGTGAGTATTAGCAAGGATATGGAGGAACCCTCGAATAGTTTTGGATAAAACATATTGCCCAATCAGCATTATAAACTTGAAGCTTCCATTAAATTTCTGCTGACATAAATTTTACATGACAATCCAAATCGTTACCTCCCCCTAAGATCTTGTATTTGGTTCATAATGAATTGATTTTGAGCTTCCGTTTCATATAATTGTACAATTTAAACAAGAAAAACCAAATTTTACAGCCTTCATGAGCAAGTATTTCTTATGGAGAGTTCACGAAATAAATAATGAACACAAAAAAAACTAACACAGACATGATTTTAAAAGTGCGCCCAGAAGAGCTGAAAAAATTATCTTTTCCAGTTGGTAGCTGAGGATGCTTATGAAGAAGCTCCGTCTTCATTTTGTGTAGAGGGTCATATAATGGGACCTCCATGAAGATTTGGACCTGGCAACCATTGAGATATCAGTTAGGAAAGATGAATAATCTGCCACGAGAATGTGCCATATGAATACTCAAATCACTAAAAGAAAGCTGTTTAGTTCGATAAAGCAAACAAAGAAAACAAAAATTAGCAAAAACAATACTATATAATTTCAATACATGTCCAAGCCTCCTCAAGGTTTATAAAGAAAATTGAAATTAACAAGATGTCTTTCACACCATGGAGGACAGATCTTGGTTTGCACAGGCAGAGATAGAAGAATCAAGCGCACAAGAATCCCCCAATGCAGGGTTATGAAGGGATTGATGTACCTAGAAATACATTTGCATTATAGAGAGGAAAGCTTGTGTGATTCAAACCCGCATCCGGGTTCACAATAAAGTTCTAACCATTTTTCTTCAACCAGCACTTATAAATATGGCATAAATATAACTACATTGAAACAGGCAACTAACTTATTAGCAATAATAAACTTTTAGAGAAGGAGACCATTCAAAATAGTTTTCACGCTATAGAACAAACTTTAAGCTTTCCTGGTGTTTAATATGACAAATTGAATCAAACAGAACATGAATTACTGCAGGACCTACAGTTGTCTGCTTCCTCAATCTATCATAATTTCTCACATGGTGCTTTTTATCAACCCTATGCTAGCTAATTTAACTCCCTCACTCTTAACGTAGCTGGAACTGAACTATAATACTTACAAGTGTTAAAGTTAACTATGTTGGTGTAGCAATACTAATAGTTTTCTCACCCGCTAACATAAATTTTTAAGCTAAAAACGAGTTAAATTACTGATAACAGGCCAGAAAGTGATCGTCATTTGGTTCCACACTCCAGAACTGATATCACAATCGAAGATTTGATTACAATTTTATAGTTCATGTGGTTACGCCTCCCATGAGTCAGTGGGCTTCAACCATAGTCATGTAAGGCTCAAAAGTGAGTGAGTATAATGTGGGAAAGCATGATATAAATCTTGATCACTATCATTGACATGTCATACTCTAGATTTTATGCATCTTAAATCCACTGTGTTGTATATATGAGAGTTTTTGTGTGAGCGCTTCCACTTATGTATGGTGAGGTATGTGTTATTTGATAGTTTCCAAGTCAACTCATGTATTTTTAGTCATAAAAAGTCTTTAAAAGTCAATATAGGTTAGTTATGTTAGTATGTATAGAATGACAGGAAACGAGGAGTGAGTGGTCTCTGCCCCCATTGGCCATCACCAATTTATCTCTTCCTTGATTGATTTGATTCAAAAGCCTTTTGACTTCTACCTTCATTAGTTTGTGACTTGTAAAATTCATCTCCGTTAAAATTGATTTCTTGTTTTCCCCACCAATAATAAAACATTTGGATTTCTCCATCTTTCCCTCTTCATTCATTTGGTGCATTTTGTTATCCTCTTATGCCTGTAAATTGTGGGTCTCTTGTAATTTGAAAATCACTTGATAAAGAAATGAAAGTTTGAAGTGTTGTTACTATTCTTGTATACTTTCTTGCTTGAGAAAGACATTTTAAAAGCGTGCAATCCTTTGAGAAGGATTTTCAAGGCTAAAACAAAGAATGATGAAGGATTGTTTGTTACATCTTTTCTGGTCATCTCGGTGCCACTACTAGTTTTGTTTATTGATCTTCTTCCTCCCAAGATCTCCCTCAAAATCTTTCTTTAAGAATATGTTATTGTGATAGTTTAAGGTTGATAAAAATATGAGCTTTCATTTTGGATTTTGTCATTTGTTAACCACGAGTTTCTCCTTCAATTTTTTTTTTATTTAGCCTTGTGCTTAAGGTAATCTTAAGATAATCAAATCTATTTTAAAATTCTATTGACTTACTACTTTCAATTGTCTAATAATTTGGATCTGGTTTTATCTCTAGAGTTATTGTGGTTTAAGTAGGAACTTGAACATGAAGATCGATCCTAGTAGTCATTAGTTAGATGGCACAGTTAGGATTAGTGGAACCCAGGTCTACTTGTAGAAATTGAATGCTCGCACGCCGCCATTAAATGTTTGCACGATGCCATTAAATGCTTGCACGCCACCATTAAATGCTTGTAGAAGAAATTGGATTAAATAGTGGCCGCTCCTCCCCTCCACAATTTTATATAAGGCGTTGGCACAAGACGAAGAAAAATGAATTATAAGGTTTCAAGTTCTCCCTCCGTCTCTTCTGTGATTTGCTTGCGGTGAGGACTTATCTCTTCCCTGCGGTTCGTTCTTCTTCGGTGGCTCACGGGAAAAGGATGAGAGAGGAGGTTGAAGGAGAGGAGCGAGAAGAGTGGGAGAGTTTTCTAACAATCGTCGAGGTGATCGACGGGTGTATTCCTCAAAAAAATAAAATTTTCTGCAACTCCGTGGACATAAGCAATTTGTCGAACCACGTAAAACTGTGACTGTGTTCTTTTAATTTGAGAATTTTTTCTCGATCCAATTTTTTTCGCTTTATTGTCACCGTATTTTTCACAACAATTAGTATCAGAGTCTCAGTTCAGATCTGAGGAAAAACGATGACTAAAGAAAAAGTAAAGGTTTCGGGGATCGAGAAGTTCAACGACACAGATTTTGGTTACTGGAGGATGCAGATAGAGGACACCTCTATGGGGGGAAACTCCATCGCCCGTTACTGGGAAAGCGACCGGAGAAGATGGATGAAGCCCACTGAAATTTGTTAGATCGACAAGTTTTGTGGGTTAATCGATTGATCCTTGCACACAACGTAATCGAAGAAAGGACAACTACAGATCTCAATAGCAGCCCTGTCAGGTATGAACAAACAACCATCAGTGAATAACAAGGTGTATCTGATGAAGAATTTATTCAGTTTGAAGATGGCAGAAGGTAAGTATGTTGTACAACACATGAATGATTTTAATACTATCACAAATCAATTATCGTCTGTGGAAATTGAATTTGATGATGAGATACGTGCACTAATCTTGTTGGCTTCATTGTCAAATAGTTGGGGAATCATGAGGCTGGTTGTCAGTAATTTTACAGATAAATCTAAACTGAAATGTGACGATATCCGTGATTTGATTTTGGCTAAGGAGGTGCACAGGAAAGATTCAGGCGAGATCTTATGTTTGAGTTTGACACTTAATGTTGATTTCAGAGGGAGATCATATGACAGGAACTCAAACAGA
>NW_018165530.1:252337-260367 GCF_001263595.1 Phalaenopsis equestris
TCAGTATTGATGAAATCAATAATCTGAAGAGGCAGATGTCAGAGCACTTTGCAATGAAGAATTTAGGAGCGGCAAAACAAATCCTTGATATGAGAATTGTCAGTAACCGAGTCAGAGGCACATTGAGGCTTTCACATGCTAAATATGTGAAAAAGGTGCTTAGCAAGTTCAATATGGACAAAGCCAAACCAATTGACACACCTTGGGGGTCTCACTTCAGACTCAGCAAGAATCAGTCACCCAAGTCAGAGGAGGAACAAAACTACATGAGTAAGGTTTCTTGCGCTTCAATTATTAGTTCACTTATGTATGTTATGGTCTGCACCAAACCAGATATTGCCCATGTTATGAGAATTGTGGGCAGATACATGAATAATTCAAGAAAGGAACATTGAGACGCTATGAAGTGGATTTTGAGATATCTAAGAGGCTCTTCAGAAAACTGCTTGTGTTTCTCGAGAAAAAGCTTGGAGGTACAGGGCTATGTTGATGCAGATTTAGCTGGAGACATTGACTAAATGGAGAGGTCTATGCGCTTAGGGGAACTACAGTGTCATGGGGCTCAAATCTACAGATAATAGTTTCTTTGTGCACTCAGAAGCTGAGTGTATTGCAGTGTCAGAGGCTGCAAAGAAAATGATATGGCTGCAGTGTTTCTTCGAAGAATTGGGTAAGGAGGTTCAAAAGGGCACTCTATACAGTGATATTCAGGCGTCATATTTCTTATCAGGAATCCAACATTTCAATCCAAGAGCAATCACATTTAGATCAGGTATCACTTTATTCGATCATTGCTAGATCACGGACAGTTATTACTCGAGAAAATTTGTGGAAGCATACTGATATGTTGACAATGGGTGTTACACTTAAGAAACATAAGTTATGCTCAACTTCAGTTGGTCTTTTAGCATGAAGATAGATATTTGAGTTGCAGAGGTGAAGGATATCATGTTTGAGGAAAAGGACAGTGCGGCCAGTGTACCTGTCTCCAAGTGGAAAATTGTTAGGCTTAGTAGAGCGCATGTCCACTTAAAGAATTTAAATGCTTGCATGCCGCCATTAAATGCTTGCACGCCGCCATTAAATGCTACAAAAGAAATTAGATTAAAGAGTGATTGCTCTCACCCTCCGCAATTCTATATAAAACGTTGGCTCACGACGAAGAAAAAAGAGTGATTGCTCTCACCCTCCAAGTTCTCCCTCCGTCTCTTCTGTGATTTTCTTGCGGTGAGGACTTCCCTCTTCCCTGCGGTTCGTTCTTCTTCGGTGGCTCATGGGTAAAGGAGGAGAGAGGAGGTTGAAGGAGAGGAGAGAGGGAGAGTTTTCTTGTAATCATCGAGGTGATCGACGGGTGTATTTCTCGAAGAAATAAAATCTTCTACAACTCTGTGGACGTGAGCAATTTGCCGAACCACGTAAATGTGTTATTTTGATTTTTTAATTTTTTCTCAATCCGGTTTTTTTTGTTTTATTGCCGTAGCATTTTTCACAAGAAACCCATCAATCCTTTGGTTTTCCTGCATTATAATTGGTATCAGAGCAGGTTGACTTGTTTTGTTTATTAATTAGTACCTCGTACATTTACATTTCATCTTCATGTTCTTCCTTTTTTAATTTTTCCTTTCTCATAGTATTATTAGAATGATCGACATGTGCAGACACTCTTGCAGGGCTTAGTTGACTTTCAGATCACCAGTTAGATGAAATTTAAATTTAACTTTGAAAACAATTTCAAGACATGTCTCATGCATTAAGACACATAATAGTGTTCATGCATTTAAAAATAAGAACCCTCAACGGCCTAGGCAACATAACCCCAAACCTACTCCTAGACAATCCTAGAGAAAGTGAAGGAGCTCGTCCTCCTGAATCAAATCCTCCATCCTCAGCTCAACTAAAAAGAAATCTCGCTTTTCTAATGAATGATTAACATGTAAAGAAAGGCATCCCACCCTATAACCAATAGGTCTTCTGGAAGTCAGGGTGGCTATCCACATCATCCTTTCTAAAAGAGTTATGCCCACATTATTTGAGGAACCTCGCTAAAGTTATTATCCATATCATGCTGCCTCTTGACATAACAATCGTAACCATGAAAATGACATCACAAGAATGGTCAAGTTTGATCCTTTTAATTTTGATGATTTCTTTGATCTAAACCTTCTCAACTAGCTCACAAGAAGATCCTTAAGCTTGATTGGATGACCATGTCAAAGAGCTATCAGGTTGTTTTTCTCATATGAGTTGCTCGCGAACCTGTAAAAATTAACTCATAAAGTTAGAGCAACTGTCAACTAACTCTCGGGATAAGCTAAATGAACTTTTTAACCAAAGTATCTTTCTTTAGCATACCATGACCAGCAATAACTGAACCCCCATTGAAAGGATAAGTGTCATAAACGATTATGAAAAGAATGTTGCTCGTCACATATTATATTAACATGTTTTAATGAACTATTGATTAGTGTGATATTACAAAATACCCTAAGTCTGCCATTCCAGGTTTGGATTCAGACTGCGTCCAAACATTCTAAATTCTTAGGAAAATGCTGATTTGGGATATACATATACCCATGAGGTGCATTCCAATGAAATTTCAGCAAAGGCAAAAAGAGCTAAGAGATGGCCTGGTTAAGTGTAACACCTGATTTCAGCAAAGGCAAGAGCTAAGAGATGGCCTGGTTAAGTGTAACACCTATAACAATGGCAATGATGCTGAGTACTGGGTGGTCCGCAGCTTGGCTGTGCTGCAATGTGTACTGGCTAAACCGCAAACCAACATTATTTACACCTACAATAAAAACGGAGATAAATCATAAAAACTCATCATCAACAGTATTGTAGCTGCATGAACATCGTCTCACATTTGCTTTGGCTAGGTTTAACGTCACCCCCAAAAATATTCATGATGTTAAAATAACATTTAGTCTGACAAAACCACCATTTTTGTCACACAAAGGTTTGAATGAAGATGAACCAAGCATTTAAGAAGCTACTCGTGGCTCGACTCTCTCGACTCAATAGAGTTTGTTCATGATCGCCACATGAACTAATAAAACAAGCATAAACACTTGTACAAATAATAGATTGTTAAATGAATAAGCTAGAAAAACTGATTGCTTATGATCATAAACAATATAATTTAAGGGCTCACCAAAAAGCTCGACTAACACTCACTATAAAGCTTGAACGAGGCTCATTAAGAAGCTCAAATTCATCATTTATAAAGTTTGATTACATCATTTATTTGGATAATTAGTTCCAAAATATTTAGATGCTTTAATATAGATGTTATAAAGAATTAAGTTGAATTGTTGATGTTATATCTCATGTGGCCTTGAAGAAGGTTGTTTGAAATCAAAATTAAAAGCTTTATGTATGATCCAAAAATGTCCGGGAAACACACTCAAGGAATTGAATGTTCAATTAGGGAGTGGTTAAGAAAGAAAGAGCAATAATAGACAGATAAAATATGTTTTTTATTCATAATATGGACCCCTATTTAGAGGCCTAGGTCCCAATATTACAAAAGCACATATTACCCCTCTCAATTTTAGCTTTTCAGGAGGATCTTTTGGGTAGTTGTTGAGTTATTTGCATAAAATAAAACTAGGGATCAATTTAATCGATGAGGGTTATCGATCGCTTGGTAATCCCTGGTTCGATCGATATATAGTCTGAAAGAGTGCTCCTCATCGATTGTCCTAAAGACTGATTATCGTCCTATGAGGCATTCTCTATGTGTCTTCGGCCGATTTTTCGGAGAAAGTGATTCCTTACTCACCTGGAAACGATTGTTGGTAGCCCTTCACCCAATCGTCCGCACCGCCTTCCTAAGTCGTCATCTGCTTTGAGATTCATGTTGACACATTTTTTATGTGTACATATTTAGTTCCTCGACTCTCTTGCTCCTCGAAAGTTGTTTAGTACATGAGGATGAGAGAATTTTTTAACATGTATGAAATAATTAAATGTTATTATCGCGCAATAATGGACTTCCCCGGAATTCTGCACTCGGGCCATTATAAATAGGTTTTGGGGCAAGGGAGATCTACACCGTCCCCGTCTCCCCTAACTCCTTTGTTTTGTGTTCTCCTTGTTTTTCATGATGTCTGGAAAAGGAGTTTCGCCTTCTAATAAGAGTGGCCTTCTCAAAGCTAAGAGCGACATACGGGCGCATGTCAGTAAGTTAGACGTGAAGCGCAAACCGGCAGGTGAAGTATCGGCAGAGTAGTGAGTAGGAAAAGAGCCGTTTTCAAGCCCGGAGGCGGCGATAGCGAGAGCCCTCCTGGTCCTTCTGGTTTCCTTGCGGGGCCTCCTCAAGAGAGGGTTGTGGGACAGGTAAGAGTTCGCCCTGAAGACCATCCTGTGGGACACTCACCTTGGGTGAATGTTCCTGATGCAGAAGAAAGATTGACCGCCCAAGTGGTTGTGGGGGTCGCGATTCACCAAAGGAGTGATGAGGAGGCAGCAACTAAGGCTAAAACATGGCTTCGATCGACTAGGCGAAGTTTCTCTTGTGAAGGTCGAGAACCAGAAAAAGGTGGTGAGTACCTTTTCTCTTATACCACATCTAAATGGAGGTGAATTTTTTGTATGTAGTTTGAACCGTTTTTTGTGTCTCTATTTTCAACAACTGAAATCCTGACTGTCAATTTTGTATGGGCAGATACCAAAGTTGGTCCAGAAGATGAAGCGGCAGTGGTGGACAGGCTGTCGCGAGAGGAGATATGGAGGAGTTGAGCGCGCCGAGGGTCCAGGTGTTGGATTCCATGGTGATAGTCATCAAGCTTTCTCTGGTGCCGCGAAGGAAGAGGAGGCGACCAGAGGGCGCCATGAGTCTTCTGAGTTCATACTGCGTCATCTTGTTGAGATGGAAGAGTGCTTTCTCCATTTCATGGTGTACCCTCGAGGAGACGAAGACGGGAGAATTACTGAAGTTCTTGAGAGGGTTAACCAGTTAGACAGAGAATTTGTTGGACTGCGCGAGGAACTCACGGCTTTCCGTGGTGAGATGCTTGCCAAATGTGGGGAAGTTACGCGTTTGTATTCAAATTTGTCGGTCATTAGAGAAGCCCTCGCCACTCAGCCTAAGGAAAACTAGAATGACATTTTCAGGCTAGGTGGCGAGTTTGTGAATGAATGGCTTCGCCATTGAGGGTTTATCTCGGGGGAAGCCGCGATCGACCGTTTAGTTTGATTTCTTCTTACTCAGCGTGACGCCCCCCTTTTTTGTATATAAATAAATAAGAAATGAAATAAAATAAATATTTTTCTATTTTTGGTAATGATTACTTTACTTGAATGTTGTGTAGTCTCGCATCAGTCGGGTGTTTCGACTTATGAGATATCCTTTCTTGTGTGTATATATACATACGTGCGCCTGCTGAGAGCTCATGTTCCTTTTCTTTCCTCATTCCTCTTCTTCACTCGAGTTGCGCTATTGTTTTTTCCTTTCTCTGGGTTTCGTCGTCCTTTCCTTCTTTCATGTCTAGCGCATTAGACTCCATGGTTTGAAAATACTCTCAAGAGTCGTTCAGTTTGATTCCTGCCACAGAGGTTTCGGTTCTTTCTGCGACGAACGTAAAGGAGATCAAGGATTGAAGTTTTATGGATCCCACAATTCTCCTGCAACCGTCCGACAGTCATGAACGGGCCACAGATTACTTCTCTACTGACCTTGATTTCTACAAGAAACATTTTAAAATGGGTCTTCTACTACCGTTTTGTCATGAGTTGTGTTCAATCTTCAACCTTTATGGCATTATTCCTACTAAAATCATTCCTAACTCGATCATCGCTATCATGCATGTGTACTCTTTTGTCCTAGTATGAAGATTTCGTGGTCGATCAAACTCTTCAATCATTTCTTCTCCTTCCAGATTGGTCGCGATGGTTACATCATGTTTGTTGTCGACACTAAGATTCAATTGATGGGGCTAGAGAATAAAGTGAAGGATTGGAAGAAAAAGTTTATAATCGCCTCGTATGCGGACGGATGGGGAATCTGCACTTCTCTTATTGAGTGTGAGATGAAAAAGGTAAAGACTCTACCCGGGAACGCTCAGTACCACAGGGCGTTGATTGAGGGTTCCAATACCTGGACCGCAATATGATGGAACAAATGATTCATCTGGATGGTGTCGATACTATGACTGAGGATCTGTGGACCTCGATCGAAGATAGAGAGGTCACTTGAGAGAGAGCTGTCGGGGAAAGGATGGCTTTGAAAAGGCCCTGTGAGACAGGCCGTCATCTCTATTCGGCAAAGGCCCAGGTCGGTCCGACTCGGTCATGTCGGCCGAGAGGAATGGTGAAGGTTGTTATTACTTATCCTCTTATTTATTCGTGTGCGAAATGCATTCCCATGACAATCGTGTAATTTGCCAGGTTTTTCGGAAGGAAGTGAGGGGGCTCTTTCCGTTCGCCTAGCCTTCCTGAATCTAGAGGCCCGTCGATGTGCCCATCAGCTGGAGGAGTTATGGCGGAGACGGATAGAACCTCGTTCATACCTTTGCATGAGCAAAGTGAGGTGAGTCGTGCTTCGCGGTCAATCTCCATTGAAAATGATTCTGAGAGGTGTCGCAGATCTAGCAGAGAGCAACGTTCCGCGGAGGGAAGGAAAGGCTCCTGTCCCTGATGTTGACTTGCCCCCTCCTCCTGTGCAAGAGAGGTGGTTCTGCCCGAGGGGTCATTCTAAAAAAATGAAGGAGCCGGTGTCTGGACGAGCGGTTACTACGCTCTCATTGACAGGGAAATCGAGTGGTTCTCTGCCAACCTGTTGAATGGAGACTATCCCTTTTCTTGATTGACATGTTCTGGTCTCATGGCTTTAAGGGAAACTTGAGGTCGATAGATAGAAGGGATATGTTTCAATCAGTCGACCGTTATCATGCCCTTGTCTGGCCGGCTTCACACTTCCAGAACCTCCTCTTGACAAAGCAGAGGAGGACGTTGAGGGTCCAAAAATTAAAGAAAAAACTCTTTATCGCGGAAGGAAAATTGAAGCATTCCCCCGAGGGGCGGTAAATAGATGCCCAATAGCATGAGGAAGAGGTGGTGGATCTTCTTAAGAAAAACAAGGAGCTTAAAGAAAAAGTGTCTTCGATAGTCACTAGAAAGGTGTATGTCGAGGGGCTTTCTTGCCAGATTTTTGTTGGTACCTCCCTCACGATCGAGAGGTTTGTGAAACACAAGCTAGTGGACCCCAAGTGGCAAAACATGGAGGAATTTGGGAATTTTCTTTCAGATTCTGAGGGTGAGGAGTCTGCATACAGGAGTCGGCTGGCGCCGAAGGGACAAGGGGGGCAAAATCTAGTAAGTCCTCAAATGTCAAGTGTTACAGCAGTTTTGTTTTGTATGTTTCAGTTTCCCTTTATTTTTTGTAAAGGAGATCACTGTTTGCAACCAAAAAATGAATCGTTAAAATATATAAAATTTATTTTAAGCCAGGGGTTTTATTATCCCGACCTTTTTCTCCCTTACAAGTTAATTGTTGGAATGCTCAAGTAATTTCAGTGTTACGAGTTGTTGACGAGCGAGAGCGTATTTCGCATGTATGCCCGTCGTAGATTCCTTGCAGAGCTTGTCGTTGGCGGATGTTAAGGCGTAGAACGATCATTCACGCACCCCTCACGGAGCTTGTCTTTTTGGGTGTTGATACATCCTATAGACCACAGGTAATAGTTAGGAACCCCTCACAGAGTTTATCACTGTCGGGTGTTAACATTTGAAGTAGGGCGCAGAAAGATCATTCACACACCCCTCACAGAACTTGTCGCTGTCGAGAGACGATATGTCCCATAGGAAACAGAAGATAGTTAGACACCATTCACGGAGCTTGTCGATACATCCTATAGACCACAAGTAATAGTTAGGAACCCCTCACAGAGTTTGTCACTGTCGGGTGCTAACGTTTGAAGTAGGGCGCAGAAAGATTATTCACACACCCCTCACAGAACTTGTCGTTGTCGAGAGACGATATGTCCCATAGGCAACAGAAGATAGTTAGACACCATTCACGGAGCTTG
>NW_018165530.1:260467-263547 GCF_001263595.1 Phalaenopsis equestris
AACAGAAGATAGTTAGACACCATTCACGGAGCTTGTTGATGTCGAGTGTTAACGTCTGAAGTACAACGCAAGATGATCATTCATGCACCCCACATGAAGCTTGTCGCTGTCGGGTACCGATACGACCCATAGGCCATAGTCAGACACCCCTCGCAAAGCTTGTCGCTGCTGGGTACTAAGATTTGAAGTAGGTTGCATGACAATCGTTCGCACACCTCTCGCGGAACTTGTCTCTATCAAGCGTTGATACTTCCCATAGTCCATTTGACGATCTTTATATGGATTGATAAGTCATTAGCTATTCACGAAGCTTGTTTTTCGAGCGTAACTGTGTTAATTCCCCTAGCGTGCTTGTGTCAGTTCCCTGACTGTAATAGCGTTAGTTCCCCGAGCATAATAACAATCAGAGAGAGTACTGTTAGCGATATTGAATTTGTGAAATCTTGAACTTTTATGTGTCACGAATATAAAAAATTCCTCTATTACATTGAGCTTTTAAAAGATAAGAAAGGTTATACAAACAGTTATGACAGTGCTTCTTCTACCAGTAGTAATATCTCTATAAGAAAATTTTCTTTAGATCGTCACCACTCCAGGTTCGAGGAACATCATTCTCTGCAAATGTCTTGGGTTTAGCTCTTTGGTGGATGATGTAGGGGTCATTCCAGGTTTGGTCAAGCTTCTCAATAGCTTGCCCTCTAGCGCAAGGTCGGCCTTCTTCAACAGCAGGTCCCCTAGGACAAACTTCTCTTCGCGTAAGTGCTTGTTGAAATATTTGGCTGTCCTCCGCTTAATCTTTTATTGTAGGAGGGTTGTGTTAGTTTTATTCTCCTCGACCAGATCTAGGGCTAGTCTGACTCTCGTCTTTTACCTCAAGCCACTCTCCTAGGTCTTCCTCAACAAAAGCTGAGGTAGAGAGTAACATTTGGTTGTAGTTGTTATATTCGACCAACAACATGGTTTCCAATCCCTGGGATAGCATAAAGGGGGCTATCCAGTGGACATGGACTGCGTTGCTTGGATTGCCCAGAACCGAAGGGATCATGCCTACCCATTTGCCCTTTGCCCCTTCCACCTTTTTCCTTAGTAGATTTAGGATGATTTTGTTTGAGGCCTCCACCTATCCATTTGTTTTAGTTTGATCCCTTGACTCTTACAAAAGTGTTGAACTCATTTGTCAGTGAATAAAGTCTTGTTATCTGTAAATATGATGAGAGATAATCCATATCGGCAAATCAGGTCAGTCTAGATGAAGTTCTGGACTACTTCCACTATTATGTGTGTCAGGGGTTTTTTGCCTCTACCCAATTAGAGAAATAGTCGACGACCACCAATAGAAGCTTTCGTTGTCCTTTTGACAGGAGAAAAGGTCCGAGAATGTCGAGGCCCCACATGGCAAACGACCAAGGACTGAGAATCGAATGAAGTTTTTGGAATGGCTGATGGCGCAATGATCCATACTTCTGATATTGTGTGCAACTTCGGGAATATTCTTCTACGTCCTTGAGTAAGCTCGGTCAGAAGTAGTCTTGTCATTGAATTCGGTGAGCTAGCGTCTTTCCTCTAGAATGGCTCCCTCATTCCCCGTCATGAACTTTTCATCTTCTACGTCCTTGAGTAAGCTCGGTCAGAAGTAGCCTTGTCATTGAATTTGGTGAGCTAGCGTCTTTCCTCCAGAATGGCTCCCGCATTCCCCGTCATGAACTTCTCGAAGTATGTTCTCAACCTCATCCTCCCCAATGAATTTTAGGTATAAGGACGTGGTCAACTTTCTGAAGAGTTTTCTTTCGATTAATAAGTATCAGACAACCTTATACTTGAATCTCCTACGACTGATGAATTATTCGTTAATACCAGATGTATGAGCACATCCAGCTTTTCTTCTGCTAGTAGTTCTTCGATTTAAGGTCGATCGAGCCTTTTTGGAAGCCCCTTTCTTAGATGGAGGATTCAGGATAAGAGGACGGCGATCTGATTTTCCTCCCTTTGGATGTGTTTGATTCTGAAGATGGCAAAGCGACCGATCTCCGTCTTCACCTTCCCGAGGTACTTTGTCATAGTCTCATCCTTGGCTTTAAAATCCCTATTGATCCGGTTCACTCTAAGTTGTGAATCGGCCTTTAACAATATGTGGAGGCCTCCCATCTCCGAGGCTAGGCGAAGTCCTACAATCAAAGTCTCATATTTCACTTGATTGTTAGTCAATGAAAAATTACCTCAATTGAGTGGTAGACGTTTTCCCCTTAAGGGGCTGCACAAGAAAACTCCAAGTCCAACACTTGATTGGTCGAATGCCCCATTGGTAAACAGGGTCCATGTAAATTCGTCGATTGCCAGGTCCATGTTCGCCCCTTTTGGTTCGAGGAAATCTGTCACAAAATCTGCAAGAACTTGTGTTTTATTGCTGTCTGGGAGGTACAGGAGATATCAAACTCCCTGAGTTCCACGACTCATTTAATTAGTCGATCAGAATGCTCTGGCCTGGTAAGAATAGATCTTAGTGGGTGATCTATGATAACTTGTATAGGGTATATCTGAAAATATGGTCAGAGCCTCTGTGCTTAAGTGATATTGAAGTTCAGCACCCTTGAGAACTCGGTTGGTGTAGTACACTGGATGTTGCTTTCCAAACTATTCTCTAGCTAAGCTTCGGCCCTCTTCGACATCCACTATCTCTGCCATGGAAACCCTGAGCGGGGTTTCGCGGGGGACGTCGTGATTATATCGGGGCGTTCACGATGGTATGACGATCGATGGTTCTGGACCTTAGTTTGTCGCTTTTGGTCCTCCCGACACTGGGCGGAGTGATTGCCAAGGCAACCCTCGTAGCGGGGGCGGTTTGATAGTCGTGCGCTTTGCTTGGGATGTCATATGCTGTCTTGTGGTGGGTTTTTCTAGTGTCTCTGTTCAACAGGCTCGGGGACGTTATCATAGGCGGCAAAGTATTTGTTGGCCATCTCCAATAACTCGACCAAGCATTGTGGTTTTGCGAGTTCAAAGTCGAAACAGAACCTCTCCAACCTTACTTCTTGCATCAGTGCAATCTGAGCCATGTCAGACTTCAAGTCCTTGACATCTAA
>NW_018165530.1:263647-272622 GCF_001263595.1 Phalaenopsis equestris
CCCCCTTATTAACTTTTCAGAAAGGGTGTTTGGGCAATTATAGAGTTATTTGCATATTAAATCGATAAAGCTTGTCGATCATCTGATAATCTTTGGTTCGGTCAATATATAGTCCGAAACAGTGCTCCTTGCCAAATATACTAAGGGTTGATTATCGTCCTACGGGACTTTCTCTAGGCGACTTCTGTCGATCGTTCGAATAAGGTGCTTCTTTCACCAATACTCATCTGGAAACGATCGTTGGTAGCCCTTCGCTCGATCTTCTGCACCTCTTTCTTAAGTCGCTCATTTACTTTGAGATTGTGCTGACATATTTTTATGTGTACACTTTTAAAAAGGTCAATAAGTTAAGGCTTAATAATAAATCAACATCCATCATAAAAAAAAAATCTAATATGTGAAATCCAACGGGTTATCCATTCCTACCAAAAAAGACCTTTCATGTTATTAGCAAACAAAATTTTGAGCATAATGTCAATAATGTTATCATTTACACTTGTAGTCTTAGAATCCTTTAAAATAGCTTACAATTAATCTTTTACACCCCATCCGAGATTAATATGCTTTTATCCAAGTTCTTTGATGTATGTTAGAAGAGTGTGCCGCACCATCCTTTCAAAAGTATCAACATGCCATCAACGTGGTGCCCTATATCCACCCCACAACTAAAGCAAACTAATTGTGCACATAGAGGTCAATCATCAAATCAATCATTTACAATATAAGGGTTTAAACCATGAGAACTGACTCTTATGCATAGTTTAAGCTAGTCGTTCATCTGAAGAAGATAGAATATGATGAATGTAGTCAGACAATTGATTCATTAATAAAATCACCAAGTATAACTTTTTCATGCCATCCACCTCCTATAGCCATCCATCGCCTCGTCACCATCCTCCTACCGTCCAGTCAACAAACTGACCATGCCCTTTAGGGCGTGTTTGTTTCGGCTTTTGAACCACGGTCGGCTCAAAACCACATTTGCAAGTTGTTTGTTTCGCCGGTTTGAGCCTTCGGGTTCGCGAACGCCGTTCTACTGATAATAACAACGCAAATGCTGTTTGTTTCGCCGGTTTGAGCCTTCGGGTTCGCGAATGCCGTTCTACTGATAATAACAACGCAAATGCTCAGACGGGTGTGTGGTTCGCAGCCTTCGTGAATACTATTCCTCTCGTGCCCTTGTTTGTGAATACTATTACTCTCGTGCCCTCAATCTCCAGCCTAGTGTTCGTGAAAACCTTTCTTCAAAATTATTTGACTGTTCTGGAAGTATTTGTTGTTCCTAGCTTTATTTAACTGCGGTAAATTTATGAAAGGCTATTCTTTCATCGTTCATGTGGCTGAATTATAAAACAGTGTGTTGAGGGGAAACTTACATATACTTCACACAATTCTCTTTAATGCAAGTTCGTCATAAAGCAGCTGGTGTATATTTGAAATGTGACTTTATGATGGAAGAAGCATATCTTATTTGGTTGTTATGAGTTTCCTAATTACAAATTTTGCTCAACTAGGAATGCTTTGCCTTCACAATTATGAGTTTGACGTATTGTCATTTTGTTGTTTGTTCTTTCTTATGAAAGAATTAGATGGTATCAATGTAAAAAAATTAGAGTTTTACATTGGTATATAAATATAAACAAGTCTGGTAATAATCATTAATTATACAAATTCTATATCTCCTCTTAACTTTACTTATTTTTTTGCTTCTCGCATTATTATGTGCTAATCATTAATTTATAGGATTATGTTATCGAAAATGAGTTCAAGTAATTTGACAATAACTTTAAAATTTGGGTTAATGTTCGCTTTAAATATCTTCTCTTATTTCAGAACTGTATTTTTCAAACAAAATTGTGTTTATACGCTAAGGGGTATTACTATCATTAGTCAACATACAACACTTTCAGAGCTGTGTTTTTCAAATAGACCAACTGTTTCTGAATAACAGATTTCAATGTCAGGTTTTGAACTGAGATTTTCTACGGCCACAACTGAAACAAACTCACCTTGCTTGTGTTTGTTGTTGTATTTCCTTGTTCAATTGTGTGTAGTGTAATCTCATTTGCTTTCAGTAATAATATTTGGATTCTTATTATTGTTTGGGTTAATTCCGGTACCACATCCCGTTACAATTTTCCACATTTTTATTTTCTTTAAGAATAATTATACCCCACGACAACTTGAGCTTGTAAAAAAGACAAAGATAAGCAAGCAGAACTCTTGTTCGTGTTCAGTTCGTTTGAAAATGTTTGTGTTTGAAATTAGCTTGAGTTCGAAATGCTTCGTCAAACATATGTTCCTATTCAATTCGATTTATTTGAATTTGGCTCGAATTGTTCGAATTGAGCTCGATATTTTAGCCTGTAAATGAGCCAGCCAAATTTGAGTAAGCTCAAAACTTTTTGTTGTCAACTCATTACAATTTTTTTTTTTTTATGTTCAACTCAACTGGAGGAACACGGATGGAAAAGAGTATCTTCATATTCAACACAAATTTATTTGAATTGGTCAAATTGGCCATTTTTAATTTGAGATAAATTCAAAGCTTGGGAAGTATAATCCAAACTCCAACTTAATGTTCTCCAATGCTTCATTCTATATTTAAATAACATTGGAATTGTAATAAATCATTTGGTGAAATCGGGTAAAATTTTTGGCAAACTAAAATGTACCCCAACTTTCAGATTCCTTAGAATTCTACCGAACCAATTTTATAATTATACGCATCAAATCAATCAATTCTATATAAAGCACTATATATAAATAATGAAAAGGGAAATATAAAAATATATATATAAATTAATTAAACTTAATTAGCCCTTTAATTAACCCTCCCTAATCCCCTCGCTGTTCTAGACCGCCTCTTGCGTCTTTTTATTCAAGGGTTTTGATCGAATGGTTTCCAGAGCCTTCAAAATTTCTCCTCCCTACTCTTGATACTCTTTTACCCTTTGCTTGCACGCCTGTTCGATCGCTCAGCAGTGAAGGATTCTGCAATCCTTCACTGTAGCAAGGGGCGAGCGACACACAGTAAAATAACAGAGCACTGTGCCTCTTCCCCATCTCCCGTTTCCTTCACCTCCTACAGCTTCTGCCTGATTCTGCACTGTAGCAGAATTGCGACCTGCAGCAGGTCGCATGCACGACCGAGGGCCGTAGATCTTTGTTTAGGGCTCTAGAGAAATTTTGGTAAGTGTGAGTGATTTTAGCACTACTCGAAACTTTCGTTTTCTTTCTCTTGCTTCTGATTTAATTTTTATCTTGTTTAAGTGGCTTGTGAGTTTCCGTAAAGGGATCCCGACACAAATTCAAGAGGGTTAAGATGGAGAAAACAAAGTTAAGAATAGAAAAAAAAATTGTGCAGCCTTGGAGAAGAGCTTGTTGATGAGAAATTTGTTTAAAATATGTTTTAACAAATCAATTATATTTTGAGTTCAATCGCTTTATGTATTTGAGTATTTTCATGTATTTTGAAATATGTAGTTACGGGTGCTTGACATGCCATTAAGAGAGGTGTGGTACCCACTCCCATTGGCCACCCCTTTCTATATCTTTTTAAATTTCTTTAATTATATGGCATTAGATTTTTCTAACTTCTTTAATTGTAACTTCTTAAATTTCCATCAATAAAAAATGACTCGTTGGTTTCCCTTCCATTAATTTGACTTTTGGACTTCCGCACCCTCCAACTTCAAAATTTTCTTTTCCATGCTTAGAAACCGTGAGTCTCCAACATTTTGAAAATTGCTTGATAGTAAAATCAAGTTCGAACATTTCTATTATTGTTGTGTGCTTTCCTATTGAAGAGATGAACTTATTCTATAAGAGAACAATTGTCCCAAGGATGGAAGATTGATAGTACAATAAAGCACCATTCCTTCAAGTTAAACATTAATCATTCTGAGCAGAAAGGGAAAAAACTTACTGAACGGCTCTATTTTAACTAATACTTCAACGAAGCAGCATTTAAATCACAATCACAGTAAAAAAAATAAACCAAAAAGGAAGATTCAAGAAGATGATTCTAGGTAAGATGCACGGGAAGGAGGCTACTTCAAATCTTAAAAACAGACATTAATCTTTATCAGATTTCCATGATAGTCTAGTTGGGATCGCAAGAAGATTAACCTGGTCATTAATATTATGTGGAAGGGTAAATCCGTAGTCCAACATGAGCACAGAATTTGAGAACTTCCCGTATCTTATCAGAACCTGAATTTGTTCCCACAGCACAATAAATCATAATTAGCAATCTCCTATATGTAGATACAAAAAGAAGATACAAAAGCTTGACAGTAGAATGGGAAACACAGGTTTGATGTAACCAAATTTCTCAAAAAATTACTGCGCAGCGAGTGGTAGCAAAATATAAAATATACATAAAACAATATTACAGATCTTTAAATGTTATGGAAGAAGAGAATTCAATATGTTTGTCCAAGAAGAGAGTTAGTTTATCATACTAAAGCCAATAGACTATCAACAATAACTTCACTTTCATCACCGTACCGGGTAGTCCATATGAAGCTTCACCAATTGGAAGCTTATGCATCTGGCAAGGTGCTTTTTTCGTCCAAACATACATATTTTAGAAGCTTGACATATTTAGATGATTGGTAGTAGAAATACACAAATTTTAAGATTTGATGAATGGACATTCGAGATGCTTTCCATCAACCAATACTATGTGGATCACTAGATAAGTAGATATGTGTTCAGAAAAAAGAGAACAATGGTTACTGTCTTGAATAAGGCATTTCACAGCATGAAGGGCATGAAGGGTCAAGAAGCATGTATCAGATTAATTATCTTAAGATTCTAATAAGAAATCCTGAAAGATATAATTTCCAGCAATAACTTTGTACCAGATTCATTCAAGAGTAACCTTACCTCTTCGCCAACAGAATAATTTCGATCCGCAATCACCTATGTAAAAAGAATTGTAAGTTTGTCAATCAGAACTTAAAAATCAAAATTAAAACTACAACATATTGTGAAATGGCATTCTGAGTAAGAAAATGCAAATACTATTTCCTTGCTTATCTAGCCTTGCTCTTTTACTGCTCTTTAAAATCCTACTAAAGCATCACTTGCATCGCAAACCTGTCTGCATCCTTACACTCTATTGGAAACTGCACTACTTGAGCATGGTCCTCAAATGTATTCAGGGCACACACAAGCAGTTTTACAAAACATTCAAAAGATCAAGACCCACGAGGAAAACATCATATTCACTACATGATTATATAGCTTATTTGATGCAATGGGAAGAAAATGACTACCTGCCTCTGAAATCTCCTTATCATCATCACTAAGCAAAACTGCCTCTGAAGCCCCATCATGATTAAGAAAATCTGCAAATGGAACCTGCAATATACTTTTTATATCAAAAAATTACAAGAAAGTATAATAATACCACATATGACAACAGAGAGAAGGAGAAAAATAAGCAAATAGAAGTGTAGCTTTTAAGCCTTTCTATGAAAGTACCAAGGAAACGCCACTAGAGGTTCCCCATGCTCGAGAAATAACTGAAAGGAACAAAATGAAAAATAAACTCACAAGACAACAGAAAAGGAAGCAAATAAATTAGGATACAGCCTATGCAGTGAAGGAGATTTGAATCTTTCAATAGTGACTTACCCAAGGTATATGCAAGCATGAAATCATTCAATCTGACGTTTCCAAATACTGAAGGAAAATGTTCTAAAACCTGAACAAGAAAAAAAATGATTAGTTAGAAATAATCGAGCAGGAAACAAAACTCGACATGAATTTAACAAATTGTGATTTGTTCAGAAGATCTAATCATAGCATTTGAAATTGATAGATGCCCGGATGGGCAACAAAGAAAAATTTTAGCCTCGTCAATATATCATCATCAGTATACTTATCCTAACCATCTTGAGCCAGCTTTAATCTTCAGTCCTAAAAAATGTTATCTGACGCTTTAAATCTCTTATTCACAATCATTTTGAACAATGTCTATCCACATTATCTTCGGCCTATCCTTTCTCTTTCCAAATGCTTCAGCACAATTTTCCTGTTCATCTAATAGTGAGTTTTCTATCAATTTTGATGTCTAAGCTAAGTCTCATCATTTCTCTTATTTTTAACTGAGGTCCTTCCAAGTATTCATCCAATATAAATATAACTTAATTTATCGTTTTAAATTTTTTCAGACATCCATCTTTAACATTCACATTTCACGATACTCAACTATCAAAATCTTTGTGAGTCCAACTCTTAGATCCATATAACATTGTTGGCCTAACTACAATTTTATAAAGTTTACATTTACTTCTCAATGACATCTCTTTTAGCACAACACTCATGAAGCACTTATCCATTTTAACTATTCAAATTAATTCTAACAAAAATAGCCTCACTATATCACCATTCTCCTGTACAATAGATCTTTGATACTAAAAGTTATCACATCTAGATATTACTTTATCTTATAATAATTTTATGAGCTAGTCAGTAATAGAGGGATTCAAATACATGCCATATGATTTTTATGTGTTTATATATCTAACAGCTAAACTTTAATATTTACTTAAATAGCACTGTAGTGTCACAATCATATCAAAACACGTGCATGAAAATTTGTATTTTTCCTCGGAAAATTTAATATTACCGTTATTTTTATGCACTATTAAAGATTTGGGATCTATATAAATATCAAAATTAAGTTTTAGATATGTAAATACAAAAGAATTGTGTGATATGTATGTAAATCTCACTTAGTTACAACACAACTACTAATATTACATATCATAAAATTTGCTTTTGATCATTTAATTCTAAACGATCTATCTCCTTAATATTCTCTCATTAATCTAACTTTCAACTTATTTTAGTTGATAGTATCTAGAATAGAGCAGAAGATCTATGATAAGCAATTTGAATATTCTTGTGAGCAAATTGTAATTAAAAAATTAGAATCGTTGATATTTAGTGTAATACTATTACAATTAAAAACTCTTTAGTAACTTTGAGGTTATTTCTAATTCTAATATATATATCATCTATGAAAATCACCTCAACTTGAATATTCTTATAAGCATCCTCATAATTAATTAAAAAAATATGAACTCCATGATGATATTTGATTAACACAATTGTAAGAAAAAATCTTTTGTTAACTAGTAATTACTTGTCATACTAACAATGCTCTATATACATTTTGATGGGTTTTGCTCTGCTAGGGTTTACTCTGGTCGCGTCTCCATAGCGACTCGAGTAATACTCAATATCTTGACGCCGGAACTAGAACGTAGCTTGTTCGTCGCCTCGTCATGCTCGAAGGAGGAGGATAGCGGTTCATGTTGAAGCAGTTTCGTCGCCTTGTCCTCAAAGAAGAAGGGAATAGGATGGCGTAGTAGCAGGTTCGTCGCCTCGTCATGCTCGAAGAAGAGGGTAGGGGTTCACGTCGAAGCAAATTCATCGCCTCACTCGGGCATCTACGCGAAGATGTTGACAAACAATGCCTCGTTTCCTGCTTCTACAGGTGATGGCTTCGGATCAAACTTATGTTATTGCCCTTGGAGGTGCCCAAGCTACAGGTACTCCTAAATCGTGTATGTTCCCGCTATCATTTGCTCTATTAGAGGATGGTGAATTTTGTTTCATCAAGAAAGCTGGTAGGAAGAATGGTAAGTCAGTCATCTTTTATACTGACGCTAAAAGTAATATGCTTGCTTCCTCTTGTAGTCTGAATTTAGTCGAGCAATTCATTTATGGACATCCCAAATTGAAGCTTTTTTGGTAAGGAATTTAAGTTTGTGCACCTTGTTGGGAAGTGAAAAATTGGACATTTAGATGGGCGACACATCCTTATTCATCTTAACAATGAAGAGGATTACACAAGTTTATTTAGTAGAAGACTAGTTTGAATTGATAACAGAGCGATGATAATTTTGAAATGGACTGTGGATTTTGAACAACAGACGAAACCGCCAATCTTTTCGGTTTGGATTCATCTCCTTGGTCTGAAATTCCATCATTTTAACCAAGAAGTGTTGCGCTTTGTTACCACAGTCTATAGGGGGACATTCCCACTTTTAATCTTTCCCGTCCTTCAGAAGCCAGAGTACTTGTTGAATGGGACATCACTTTAAACGCTCTTGAGGAAATTTGGATAGGCTCATAACATCAAGGATATTGGCAAAGGGTTGTTATTGAGTCTTTTCCTATGTATTGTTCTAACTGTCGTATGTTCGGTCATTACAATTCTCACTGCCACTTACACCCCCATTTAAAATCACAAAAGCACAGTGCTCCTCCAGAGATCCCCCCTCCTCCTAACCTAGCCCCAAGTGTAGTTGAGAAGCCTTCCCTTTTCAAAATTAGTGACACTCTTGATCATCACAGGGATATCTCTGACCCCAATAATATTGTGGTAACTGTACCATCTAATCCGTCTGCTGACATTGTTGTAGGTTCAATTGCCTCCGCGGGAAATCATTCAACACTTCAGCCTCCACGTACTGCACTTCAGCCTCTTGGAGAAGTGGGTCCTCTAATTATGCAAGGAAATGATATTTCTATTATTCAGGAATTTCCGAATACTGATGTTGTGATCACTCCAATCTTGGAGGAGTGCCAAGCTCAAAATGGGCAACAACCTGCAAACAATCAACAATCTATAGATCAACACATTGTAGCTGATCAGAAGGGCACTCCATTCTTGGAGGAGTATCAAGCCAATGATGGGCAACAGTTTACACCTATTCAACAATCATTGGATCAACATATTGCTTTTGACCAGACGGGAAGTTCAACGGCTAGGGATTGGCAGGTTCAAACATATAAGAAGAGGAACAAAGGAAAGCGTGAAATCAGGCGTATGCAGGATGACACATAGACTGTCTCGGACGATGACCCATATACAAGGTGTTTGCTACACTCCCTCCCTAGAAACAGGGGGAGGGGGAGAGGTCTAATCCTTAATGAATGGGATTAAACCC
>NW_018165530.1:272632-286474 GCF_001263595.1 Phalaenopsis equestris
TTAGCCCCCCCCCCCCCCCCCCCCCCCCTCCTCTTTTATTTACATTTCACGTACAGATTTAATCTTCAACACAATTATTTGACGTTGTAATTAAGGGTTATTTGGGTATCGTCTGATAGTATTGCGGTGACAAATTACAGAATCTTCACCCCATTCAAGATCATTTCCTCACATGAGTCCTCATATGTCATTTCAGCACTTCAATGGTTGTTTTGGAGCCATTTTTGGTGTTATTTTTCTTTCTTTTTTGTTTGGGTATACTTTGTACTTTTTTACCTTTTTGTGTGTGTTGTATACCTTGTAAGTGGGTTTTGCACCCACTCACTAAATTTTATCAATAAATTTGTCTTTAAATATATATATCTAAAAGAACTCCAACATAATTTAAACGGACATTCCTTAACCAACCAATCAATTTTTTTTTTGTTTTGATAACATGCCGTCCTAAGATTAATAACAATCATACGAAAATAATTTTTTGTGCTCTTAGTACTTTTCCATTGAATTTTTTCCGCTCTTCATACTTTTCCATTACTATTAATAACACGAAGATGAAATTCATAGTTAGTTTTTTTGCATTAGATTGAATTAATTCTCCAAAATTGACGTAAATTTTAA
Organism: Phalaenopsis equestris; assembly: GCF_001263595.1. Classification (NCBI taxonomy): domain Eukaryota; kingdom Viridiplantae; phylum Streptophyta; class Magnoliopsida; order Asparagales; family Orchidaceae; genus Phalaenopsis; species Phalaenopsis equestris. The sequence continues at coordinate 273,251 of NW_018165530.1, forward strand.
GCATATAATCCATTACACTCTCTACCTTACAAGTATGATTCATAAGTTTGATTCCATTGTAGTCTAGCATAATCTCAAACATCTTCCTCTAAAATTTGATACAAAATGTTTTGTCTCCAGTTATTTAGCATCTTCAACAGTTTTAAAATTTTCAATTAAATTTATTTTTAACAAAACCAAGATGATATACCTCATAACTCTCCAAATATTGATAGGAATCTCATCTAGGCCTAATGATTTATCTCTAAGCCTATTCGAAAGCTGATCCTAGATCACCCTCTTTGCAATGACTTTTAATAAATATCAATATTTTTTCATAATATTTTTCAAAATAATTTCTTCCTAAAACTCCTTTACTAATTCCTAAAAGAAGCATTGTTCTCTTTTTATGAGACGCTGGAGCTCGTGAATACCATGTCCCGCAATTGAGGGGTTCTTCCTTTTCTGGAATGATCATGTGATGTGATATCGATGAACTAAGATCAAATCCCACCTCGATGGAGAAGTTTCCACGGGATTTTTGCGATCCCGCAAGTGGGGTGATTGGATTCTGCCTTGTTTCGCGCCGAATCGGATATTTGCTGGCTATTTGGTGTTGTTGATCTTTGAGGGGTCTCAATTTATTATATTTCTAAATTAGAAATAAGGTTTATTAACTTGAACGATTATTTATATCTTGTTATTTCCTAAAAAATGTTGTCTCGCCGCTCTGCTAGGGTTCCGCCCCATGGCGAACCCTAGTGTTTCGATCATCACTGCTGCCCCGATCTCCACTCTCACGGCTTTGGTGGCGTCGATTGCGGCAGACCTGCTGCGTCGTCCCGCAAATCCGCTCGCCAGAGTTCGCGGGCTTCCACTGACGCTAGCTCGCTCACTTGACTTGCCTGCGCTCGTCATTCCTTCGCGCCCAGCAACGCAAGGCTTTCCTCCTCCGCGCTGCTTCGCGCCCTACGATGAAACCGCGGCGTGTGCTGCTTCACGCCCTGTGACTAAACCGCGGCGTGCGCTGCACCGCGGCGGGCGCTGCTTGTGCTGATCGACGGCGTCTGAAATGGCATCAGCGCGTTCCTACGCCGCCGCCCTCGCTGGTGATAACCTCGTCTCCGCCCCTCTTTTCAATATGTTTCCACAACGATACCATGACAATTTTGTACTTGGCATTGAAACCAGAAAACTTCCCGTAAAAACGGCAAACTTGCAATCTTTCTCACTGAGGCAGAGATCTCCACCCTAGATGCGCCCTGCTGACTGTTCTTAGTAGGTAAGTTTCTTTATGGAAACCCTAAACTTGAACTAATTCGAAGGGACTTTGAGCAAATGAAGCTGAAAGGGGGTTGGAAGATCGGTAAATTAGATGGTCATCACATTCTTATTCAATTATCAAATGATGAAGACTACACTCATTTGTTTGCGAGAAGACTTCTTCGAATACAAAATCAGGTGATGAAAGTTTTAAAATGGACGGTGAATTTTGACACTCGTACTGAACCTCCTACAGAACCTCCTACAATTCCTGTTTGGCTGCGTTTCCCAGGTTTGAAGATCCATCTTTTCGATCAAAAGCTTCTCTTCGCTTTAGGAATGGTATACGGTAAACCCCTCAAAACTGACACGCCTACAGTGAATCTAACTCGACCTTCAGAAGCCAAAATTTTGATAGAAAGGGATATTACTTTACCTTTTCCGGGAGAAATATGGATTGACACACAACATCAGGGATTTTGACAACAAGCAGAACTTGAACAAATACCACTTTATTGTACTCACTTCCGTATGTTTAGACATTCTCCTCAATGTTATCAGTTGCATCCAAATTTAAAACCTTCAAGTAAAAACGCTTCTGGATCTGCCCCACCTCATACCTGTCCCTCCTTCGCTCCTGAGTGCATTCCACAAACTATTGAAACACCGGTTGACACGATGTCACCTCCACCTCCCACTATCGAAGACAATACTCTCTCTGTTCTTCCGACTGATATATTGGCAGATGGTTTACTTGGGTCTGATAATCAGGATAGTATTGAAGCTCCACATCCCCATGATGCTTCAGGTGTTGAAGAGACATGCTTACCATCTCTCCAGAATCAGAATGTTGTTACTGCTAGTCAGGAGTTGAAGGCTCATTCTCTCCTACATGCCCAACAATCTGTTGGCCACACCGATCAGATGAGCCAATCCTCAGATGAGGAATGACAGGTTTACACATCTAGAAAGAAAAAGAAGAATGGAGGCACACCCCAGCTTGGGAACTTAATAGATGATACTCTAGTAACTTCGGGTAATGAAACGACACTCAGCAATTTGTTAGCTGTCTTCGGTCCTAGAACCAGAGGTAGAGGCAAGACCAAGTTGGCTCGTGCCTAGCAGCTTATTTCCTGCAAGTTTTGTTTTTTTTTTTTAATCTATATTTCATCCTTCTAGGATGCTAGTGTCTGATGTATCGTATGGGTAGGGCACATTTTCTTGAGTCTTCTCATACAACCTCTATGTACCTTTTCAATTTCAATAAAATTAGCCCTTGGGCGTTTATTAAAAAAATCATGTTATTTACTCTTTTTTTTTTTACTTTTGGTTTTATTTAAGTATTTTGGAGAATATAATCTGAAGTGGGGTATCATATTTCTTTTACTAGTGTGTGTAGCTTGTTCAGAAATAGGTGAAGACATCCTCGACATCCATACCTCGTCGTTTCATGATTATTCCTATCATTTTCCATAGGAACAACTATCAAATGATGTCTATCGATACCCAAACGTTGTCAACTTGTGGTGTGTGTAGCTTGTTAAGGAATACATGGTGAACGTCCTCAACATCCGTGTCGAGTCGTTTCATGATTAACCCCACTATTTTCAACAGAAACAACCATCAAACGTTGCCTTTCCATACCCAAACATCGTAATATACGATTTCTATCTAAAGTGGAGTATCCTCTTTCTATTGCAAGTGTTCTGTGTGACTTGTTCAGGAATATGTGAATATCCCCGACATCCGGACCACGTCGTTTCATGATTATCCCCGTCATTTTCAACAGAAACAGCTATCAAATGAAGCCTATCCATGCCCAAATGTCGTCAACTTGTGGTGTGTGTAGCTTGTTCAGCAGCATGCGGTGAACATCCTCGACATCCATACTGTGAAGTTTCATGATTATCTGTCATTCTCAACAAGAACAGCTATCAAACGACGTTTATCCATATTACATACCCAAACATCGTAATATATGATTTATATCTAAGTTGAGTATCCTATTTCTTTTACAAGTGGTGTGTGTAGCTTGTTCAGGAACAATTGGTGAACATCCCCGCCATCCTTATCATGTCGTTTCATGATCTTCCCTGCCATTTTCAACTGAAACAACTATCAAACGACGCCTATCAATACCAAAAGCGTCAACTTGGTGTATTTTCGTCACATCCTTATTCCACAACCACTTTCCCACTAAATCTCCTTCCTAAGTACTTTCTAAAAGCCTTATAACAATATTATTTGGTATTAGAGCTCAATAAGCCCTAGATTTTAGAGTTGTCGTCTTTAACCCAATCTAAAATTTAAAAAAAAAAGTATCTCCATTATACCCAAACTTTCCAACCACAATTCCTAGCCCTAACCCTAAATTTTGAAAATCCAATTTTTCTACTTTCACCAAAATTCCACCCTGACATCTGCAACCAAAATCAAAGCCTCAACCAACCTTGGTTTGCAATCTTGCATCCACTGAAAATTTGATAAAAAAAGTACACAATGTCGCCTTGGAGAAATCTACAAAGAGGAGCCAAGAGCTTATTATGGAAGATATTACAGAAATAAAACATTAAACTGAAACAAAGATTTACAGCTTTTGAGAGCAGAATTCAAAGGTCACCCGTAGCCACAACAGTGACTCGTCGGATCGAGAAGAAGTGAATCCCTTCCATCGGGCAATTTCCAGTGATGAATAACCAATACCCCGGTTATTTGACATGAAGAATCAAAAGAGAAGCTAGGATTTTAGAGTGAAGTTTGACTTGCCGTATTTTGACGATCTCATGGATCTAAACGAGTTGATTGAGAGGCTTCAAGGAGTAGAATGAATCTTTGAGTACAAAGGTGTTCCACCAGACATAATGGTAAAGCCAGTCTCCATTAAGCTAAAGTAGAGCGCACCACTATGATGGGAGAACCTAAAGCATCTGTGACAATAAGAAATGAAAAGCAAAATCACTGCCTGGTTATAAGATGAAATCGGAGATGCAGCACAAATGCCTACTAGTTCGTTAAAAAAAGGACATGTGCTTGAGACTTCATCACTTGTAGTAGCAAGATCTTTTAGTAGAGTACAAAATTGAGTTCAAACATCTTTTGTTGAAGTGTAAGCAAATATAGCCAAAGGAGAATACCATAGTCAGATATATGAGAGGATTGAGATCATCTATTGACAACGTGATATAGTTACAAACCAATTAAACAATGCAGGATGTCTAGACACTAGCCCTGAAGATAGAGAAACAACATAGCAATATTAGGTCCACATCATCCTTCAAACAGATTTAAGCCACCAGATCAAAAAACAAGAATACACCTAGTGGAGCAGCCAAGCCGGCCCGCCTGAGGAAAAAACCAATACACAGTGGAGAAAAAGCGGAGCCCACTAACACTCTCAGATCTGTCCAAACCAAGATATGTTTCAAATGCCACAATTTTGAGCACATTCCATCAAATTGCCCAAATTAAAAAATGGTATCTCACTGGGGAGGGAACAGTTAAAAAATGATAACAGTATAGAAGATGATGAAGATATTAAAGAGAAGTATTGGTTTGCAGCCGAAGAGAGAGAAATGTGAATGATTCAAGCTGAGCTCGCGAGAGAGACTCCACCAAGATTAGCATTGGTTGTCTTAAAAGATGGTGAGCTCAGTAAGTTAATACCAGAAAAGAAACAGCCACTGTTGAGAGAGTTATTGAATGCCCTAACAGATAGTTCACCACTTGAGTGGCTACCATTGAAAGAGATTCAACATATCATAGATCTCATTCCAGGATTTGTTTTGTCCAACCAACTCGCCTATGGGATACAACTAGCCGAGAATGAGAAGTTGCATAAACATGTTACACATTTGATGGTTATAAGCTTGGTTAATGAGAGTACAAGCCCAAATGTAACTCCGGCTCTGATTGTGCCAAAGAATGATGACTATTATTCTATTAGGACATTCTCTGGAATGACGTATGTGTTTTAAAATTGCATGGAATGGATGTAAGCATAAATTTTATAGTGGGATTGCCTCCAACACAGCACAACATACTTCATTATAATGTTAATAGGTCGATTCCATAAGTCTTCAGAGAAAAAGGTAAAGCCTCTTCTACTTGGGGAGGGGGAGAATGAGGCGGGAGCACATGAATATCGTGTCCCATGGCATCCCACTCATAGAATCTTGTCATTGCAGGATTCCACCTGTCGCGGGATACCGACGAATTGGGATTGAATCTTGTCCCGACAGAGAAGCTTCCACGGGATTTTTGCTATCCCGCAAGTTGGATGCGGGATTCCACCACGTTTCGAGCTGAAATAGGGATTTCATGCCTATTTCCTCCTAATGATCCTTGTGCAGTCTCAATTACTTGAGGGATTATTTGTACTTGTTAATTTCCTATCTTTTTAGACTTATTATTTTCTTTATGTATTTTGGAGATTGTAATATCTGATTTTTACCTATAGAGTATTTTATAATATTCCTTTTATAAGTGATATGTCTGTAGCTTGTCTAGGAACAGGTGATAAACCTCCTCGATATTTGTGTTGCACCGTTTATTGTTATCCCCATTATCTACAAAAGTGACAGTCGGGCTGAACGACGCCTATGCCTGCCCAAACAATGTTGAACTCCAGTATTTTCATCCCCTCGTTATTCCACAACCATTTCCCCAAAATCCCCTTCCCAAATACCTTCGAGAAGCCTTAGAATGATATCATTATGTGTTCATCTTTAACTTCAATCCCATTATTTTCGCTTCTAATGCACTAACTTAATGCAATCAGTATATATTTTATCCCTTGCCTTGGACATTCTCTATATCTCATTTTATCCTTCCTTTTTATCATGCTTTTAATATAAATTATTAAAAGATTTAACTCTTGTTTAGTCTTACAACGCACATTTAGAACTATCTTTCTTATAATCATTGTCAACTTCAGTGCTATTCATTATTCAAACTTAATAAAAATATTTATTTTCCTTATTAACATTTTGGGCCTCCTCACTCTGCTACCAAAACTCATGTTCATTGTATAATCTATCTGACATATATCCTCAGACCTATATGGCCATTCCATCACTGAAATTAGTCATATTATCTCACATCCAATCCAGCTCAACAATAGAATTCTAATTTTCCTCTCTTGACACATCCCTTACAAGATTAATATTTTCGTATTTCAAATTAAAACATCCTATATTTAAGCAATTAATTAATTGCAATCTTTATAACCTTAAAATATGCATGAATAAATATTAATTAATATTATGTAGTCAAACTCTCTCTTGGGATCACCTTACAATCTTTGCAAGCAAATTTCCTCCCTTCTAAGATAAAATAAGTTTGTTTGTCATTTTGCAATTCCACTTTTATCAATAATAAGCGTTCACCTTATTTCTTAAAGCATATATTCGTTGTTGTAAGTGCATAAGCAACTGTGAAATCAAGCACAAATCCATCAGTTACATTCTATCCCTATTTCATGCCCATCATGAACTTTCTCATAGCCCATCCTACCAAAAACTATAAAAATATTTAATACATCACTGATAAATATCATTTTTTCTTATATCTGTCATATTAGTTCATCTATCTCTTCTCGAAATTAGATTTTTTAATTCTCTTCTAATCCTGAATTGAAGAGAATAGGCACTAACTATATTTATTATAATGCCCTCATAGATAAATATATTAATTATAATCACATTATAAAAAACTATATTCCACTTAATAAATTTTATTTACGACTTGTTATCCAATATTATATCAACCACATTCCTAATGTTAAGACTTCCAATATACAATAGCTCAAATACTCCCAAACATCTTTAAATTTTTCTAATTCCCGTTTGTTTCTTATAAACAAACAATATTTAAAGTCTCATTCAAAGTCCCTAAATCTATGTTGCATGTCTAAAGTTAGCACTCGGCTCAATTAAACCGTCCTTGTCGTTAAAATCAATTTATGTTGCATTACTCATGAGACATTTAAAGGTGACATCTTTGCAAACCCTTGCCTATTTTTTACCAAAATCGGTATAAATTGTGATGTATCACTTAAAAATGACATCCTAACAAAATTATTACCTACTTCTCACCAAAATCATGCTAGAATGGTGTGCTATTTAGAGAGAACATCTAATAATTTGCGCAATTTAAATTTAGATTCATTTGATTTGATTTCTCCTAAGTTTTATAATTAGTAATGAACAAAACATTAACTTTCAATATTTCTATATGAGCTTATTCAAGTCTCAAATAAAAAACTTCAAGTTTACATGATCTTTCTCAAAACACCATATTCTAAAATACAATAGATTAAATATGCAGAAAAGGACTCCATAGTTGAAAGTATAAAGAATCCTATTTTAATAATTTAGCTATTACAAGATTTCTTGTACGAGATTTACACTATTTGACTTGATCTACTAACTAAACAAGGTAAAAAAGGTAAAAATTCTAAATATCCATCAGGAACATAAATAGAGACTATTAATGGGCACGGTATGGTAATGATTTATAAATTAAACAGGTAAATGAATAAAGATTAAATGAAATTTCGAGGTATGCATCTTGCAATATTTTGAGCACCTGCAACAAATTCACTATGAACAAGAAAAAAGAAAATTGGTACTTGTTGCATGCTATACACTATTACATATTTATATGTTTTGTAAGGAGTGAGAATTGCTAAGGATCAAGTGAGAACAATAATCTAACTATTTAACCCTAAACACATATCTTCCCCACCCTTTGGTTAACGGGTGAGGGTCAATAGGAAGTATGGCCAATAACATTTTTTAAAACTAATTGAAATGAGGTTAAGCCCATTATTGCACTCTGAAAATTTATACCAAACTCGAGCAACTCTAGTTCAAAATTTCAAAACGTAGATTGATTTTAAATAAGACACTTCCCCAAGATTTTACCCTCTTGTGAAGACCTTAATTTTTAGTTTAAGGTTTCCATAAACACAAGCTTTTATACTTGATCACCCCTCTCAATCATACGAGAGTTTTAATTAAGATTAGTCAATAAGCACTACAGTGCTTTGATTTAGCAAAAGTAATTTGGATTAGGAAAAGAATATATTGCTATCCGCATATGATGTATGACAAGGAATAATGACCAACCCAATTGAGATCTCATTAGTCCATCATCTAAGTTATCATAAACCCTAATCTCTTAGTTAACACAGATAGTCAACCCTACCTAATTAAAGAATCACTATCAACAATAATGAGTAGTGTCATTGAAAAGAACTCCATAGAATATGATGAAAGTTTGTCAAATTGCCTAAATTTAAGACAACCTTATTAGTGTGATTTATAGCTCAAAACTCATAAGTTTATCATTGAGAAACTAGTATATGATGTTGTCATTGTAATTAGGTTACAAAACAAATCATGGGTGGCATGCCACATTCTTACTAGCATGTGATTTTTATGTGTGGCCATAGACATTAGTTCCTGTGAGCTTCGACTAAATAGAATTTTATTACACCTGATAAACTATTGCAGAGGATGAATGTATGACTCTTTGAATGCAAAGTTGGCTTCAATTTGAATGAAGTTCCCTCAAGTTATAATTTTGCTTTGATTAAGCCCATCACCAAAAAAAGAGCCCAAAATGTCTTAGAATTTGAAAACATGTTTTCGATGAGAATCCTCATTGGTTATCGATAATTGTACCAAGCATAAGGGAACATTGCTAGAAACATTTATCCTTACAATCAAAAGCATAACACTTAATGTAATGATATTCTAATAACCAACCCCACCGGGGACTATTGCTTGAGGTGTTTGTCTTTTTAATTAAGAGCATGATGTTAAGTTGTAATTTTTTCGATTATAATTTTCTGGCAGTCGAAATCATTATCCTGATGAAAGCTTAAAGTGTGTCTTCATGGTTGAGTGCTTTATTTAGATGATAAATCCTTCTAGTTGTAATATTTGAATAACTACACACGGCATCGTCGAAATTAAGACCTTATTAGGTTGACACATTCAATCCAATCATACGATTCTTAAACCTCTAGGATGCCTACTTTAATTTGCATTTTTGGGGCTTGTTGAATTGGAGGAGCTTCGCGAACTTAGTTCAATAAACATGTGTGTAAAGTGAAAGCCTAACATGCACAAACAACTTTTGCCAAATTAGTGAAGAAAATTGTTAGTAAATTAAAGAGCTCAAACATCTTTTTCTCGTTTGGCTCTAGGTTAGAGAATTAACCATTCTTTTACTTTCTAATCTCGACTTGCTAAAATTTTATGAGCTTTGAAATTCTTCTTCCACGATCTTTGGAACTCTTTAATAGGCCAAAGTTATCGACATTTTATAACTTCACATTTTGTGTATTTTCGATTCATGTACATGTTGCTCCCTATGGTTATGTTCTTCTACTAACCTTGCCTGTCAAAGGGCACTTGGAGTCTTCAACTTTTTGATTTCTTGTGGGCAAATTTATTGAAATTTAAACCCATTTGTTGAGATATTAATAATTGCTTCAAGGGTAAGAAAATAGAAAAACCTTGTCTTGATTTGTTGGTGATGGAGTGGTGACCGAGTGGAACTTGATTTGTATGGTCGATCAAAAGAATATAACTCAAAGGACTAAACTTGATTGCTTTAATTTCATTTTGAGGGGCTGGCATATTGGCACCAAAAAAGAGATGTTAATAAGATTTTTTTTTTATCTTTTGTTTCTATGTTATTGTTTCTATTGTGAGTAATATTTAAGACTCACATCACACTAGAATTCAACTTGTATTACCTATTCTAGACATACGCAAATTTTATATTCTTCTTTATTTGCTACATCAATTATGTCAATCATGAAAAAGAAATTACGCTTTAAAAATTGTCATGCCATAGGCCCTACCAATTATAGCCTTCATAAGAAGAGGATAAGGACATAGTCGGTAATCAAGTTATGGGTCATGCACCCTCATCTATAGAAGGTCGGGCACAAATAGTTTATGGACCCACTAACAACTCTAATAATAGAGAACTTACAACCCTACACTATATGTATGAATAGGGCGGTCTATGGACTCGTAATTATTCCTTCGCAATTTCTACAATAATTGGAATGCAAGCCCTAGCAACTCTTCCTATAACATGCAAAGGATAAGGCCTAGTAGACCCTATATATTTTCTTGATATTCATATTGAATTCATTATATCCTCAAGAATTTAGTATTTATATAATTTATAATGGGTGAAAAATAGGGTTGTATGATTTGCTGCAGTCTCAAAAAGGTCCTAGACACTAAACATGATTATTGGAATTATTCAAAATTTTTCTAAGCTTCCTTTTTTAAAAAAGTTTTTCATCCATCTATTTGTGCTTGTTCCTTTTGGCCTTTTGTAATTTAGCATTTCTTCATGTTTCAAAATTTCTCTGTTATTTTTGATATTTTTGTGCTTTAAAAAATATGTAGTGTCTAATTTAGAACTTCACGACCTACTTTGCAGAAGCAAGGACATAATCTTTAACGCAAACACGGAAAAAAAAATAAGATTTCACAACTTTTGAAACAGAAAAGAAATAACGTTCTCATCAAAAAGTGTGAAGGGTGAACCCCTTCAATGCAACTTGGTTTGTGTCAAGGATTTATTTAGGAGCTATTCAGTTCAAATTTTTAACACTAAATTGATAATCAGAGTTTATAGAGATGCATATGTATGCATGTTGTAACACGCTTTTTTTATATTGTCATACACTTACTGATATGTTGTATCGCATGCCGCACCACTTTCCACATTTTATGATACACCAATTTGAATGCTTTATGACAAACTATTTTGTGCACTTTTCAGCACACCATTTTGTTAGCACCGTTTTGTTCATTTTCATCAGTGTTTGCTTTTGTTTGAGCCTTTATCATTGGTGGCAAGTTACTAAATTTGTGCAAAATAATTTTATATTAATTTTTCTTAAACGACTTTCAATATAATTCCTTTTTGTTTTTTTAATATTGCAACAAACATGTGTTCATGCTCATCCCTGATCGTCTTTTCACTCAGCATTCATATAATTTTTTTCCAAAGTTTAAAGTAAAATTTAGGAACTATTCTATCACCCCCACAAAAGGTGATGGAAGTAGGCAATCTCATCATGCTGATAAAAGCATCTTCGATGCGATGCATGGGACACCACAACCTATGAAATCCATTCAAGCACACTAATAAAGGTGATAAGAGGTTTAATGAGGGGTAATTGCACAAACTCACAAAATATCTACCCAAAATTGTGCTCCATCTTGCATTAAAAGACGTGAATGGGTTGCAAGTAAGATACCCATGAACTCCATCCCAATTTTGGTTCATCTTAGTGAGGTTTTCCCAAGCTACCCAGCAAAATAGTGGAAAGGGAGAGGTAGACAAAAAGCTTTTTTTTATCTGAGTGATTTTGCCTGAGAGCCTTTGCAAGAGAGCTGAAGGGAGAAGAAAAAGCGAGGAACACTTTTACAGAAGTTTGATCAACAATCAAATAGTCCTAAAACTTTATAAAACTTAATAGCTGAGTAGTTCCATGTAGCAGATTGACATCATTGCCTTCGATATTCCAGTTTCACACCCAAAAAGAGGCTAACTAAAAAAACGAAGGACAACAATATTCTACATAAAAGTTTCTATCCTCTTATGCATAACTTGATATGCCTCAAACCTTTCTACGTGGAGATTTCACAGTGAGACTGCTTTAGCAAGAACCGCTTAACATAAATAAAGAACATGTAGAGAACAAAAACGTAGCATAAACAGAAGCTTTACAGCGAGTTAAATCAACAGCTAAATGAAATAATTACTCACAGGCTTTAGAGCTGAAAATTCTCTTGCTAAGAAAGTTTTCAAGTTGACAGTTTCATGATATGTTGAGGTTTGCCGAATCATATCCAACTCCTCTGGAGCCCAAAAAATCTGAAATTATCTTGCCTGTCAGTAATATGCATAATAAATGCCACGTCATGCCAAGAACTTTCCATATGAATTAACTTAAAAAGTAATGAGACTCAAACATAGCTTATAAATGAATCCCGTAGCTAAATGAACCCTTGCAGAATCCCAATAAAAAAGCAATTAATGTCCCTCTTAAAAACATCAACCTAATAACCAAAGCAAGGGAGAAAATATGAAAAGATAATTTTTGAAAAAATTATTGACCATATGATGGGTGGTAGACTTGTGCTGCTTACCCTCATACTTCTTGAATTTCTTATATTTTATAATCCACCTATACTAATTATTTGTTGTAGAAAAAAACTTGAGTGAACAAACCAAATAACTAACTTCATATGAGCGAGGATCCCAAGCACAAACTTGCTTAGAATCGGAGAAAGATTAGCTCATTTCATTTTAATATCCTACATGACCTCAAGAATCATAAATAAACAATTCAATTGAATATGTCATGGCTATCAGATGCTTTATGAAATACAGTCCTTCATTTAACTTCCCTGTCATGTTAAGTTAAATCTCATAGTATTCGAATGAATTCAAAAAAACTAAAAAACATCTTCATTAGGCTATTTACATCTTGAAATACATAATCAGCTTTACGAAGTTTCTGCAGTGCAGTCCTACATTCAACAACCCTGACCCGTTCAGTTGAACACTAAAAAGGTAGAATAGTGACATCAGTAGATGTGAAAAGCATGTTGATTAGGCAATTTCATAATTTTTCAAAGGAATGACAACAGTTAGAGATAAAAAAATCATGTCGCAAATTACAGATCGATTTCACACAATAGGCATTTTTAGTTTTTAAACAAAGGTCAGAGGCCATGCAAGGACCTGTGACCTATAGCCCATGAAATTAACATTTGAGAGTTTTTTGGTAGGTCATTCACATCTTGGAAAAGTATATTGTAGAACATATGGGTGATCCTCAACATAAAATTTTATTAATCTTTAGCATTATCCTAAGTGTCTGACGCGGGGAACTTAGGGGAGGCCTAACCCGATTGAACAGGCCACTAGGGTCAG
>NW_018165530.1:286484-286969 GCF_001263595.1 Phalaenopsis equestris
GGAGAAGGCTCTCGGTCCAAAAAGAAGCTTGACCAATCCCATCCACCCAATTTCATTGAACGGGAATTATTCTCAACCCCCCCTTCTTTCTATTTTTCATCCTATCTGTCGATTGTAAAAATATGTGTTTGTTGTCATAGGGTTTAGTTTTGATCTTCTTGATTTCATATTTCTGTTCAGCTTGTCGTCACCGGCTGTTTTCTTGGTTACATCCAAAAGCGAGAAGGTGCTCTGTTGTAACTCATCTAAGATGGTGATCTTCTCGAAAGGTTCAACAGGTGCTCCGACTATAACTCGACCCGAGGGGATACTTATCTTCCCCTACTTAGCTCCACAGTCCCTCTTTCCTGTTTCATGCCGCAAGCTCAAACCTGCTAGTACCCAGAACCAACCCTGCTTTCTGCCGCCAAACCCTTTCCTCCCTGTTCTTTGCACCACAAATGCTTCCCACCTATTTTCTAACTACCGCTTAAAATCCCCCACCC
>NW_018165530.1:291317-297099 GCF_001263595.1 Phalaenopsis equestris
GTTCATCTGACATCAGCTTTATTCCCCTCACTGCAGCCACTGCAAGAACCCCCACATCTTACTTCCATCAGTTTACAACCCTCCTGTACCGCAGCCACCTCCTAACCCTCTTGCCTGCCTCTAGTAAAATTGCAACCTTCCTCTTCCTGCTTCAACTGCACACCTACCCAACCCCCTCCAGCCTGCCAACACCTCATCCAGCTCCTCTCACCGCTGTCCTCCCTCACCCTAGTCGGAGCTTCGCATTGGTTGTGTGTGTTTGACAGTTATTTCCCGTTTCGAATAGACTTCATTGTAACCTTTCGAATTTCAACAATAATATTTATACTTCTTTTGTGGTTTGGATTTAACTCCTATATCATTTGATATCATAACTAGTATAATCCTAGTCCTATCCTAGAATTTCCTGGCATCCACTTCCACCAAAAAATTTCTTTCATATTCACAAATCATAGCCAAATTTTAATAAAACCCCAATTTCCCTTACTGATTTTCAAAATCAAAAACCCTAAATAAATTTTTACACCTTTCACCTCCCAACTCTAAACTCTAGTTATGCCAATAAGGAGATACATGCTCGAGCCTACCCGAGAAGAGATACAGTGAGATCCATCGACTTTAGATGAGGCTTGTAGAAATTGAGAATGAAACTGAGGGGGAACTTACCCTTTATGGTTACAAGGAAAGTCGAAGAAACGAAAGAGACGAGAATTTCAACTCCTTCCATGGGGAGAATTTCAGTTATGAAGAAGAAAGGTCATGACACATTGGAATCCAATATCAGAGGAGACCCCGTCTGGAGGACACAGTGATATTGACATAAAGGTGGATCTACTACAACTCGATGGAGATATAGATCCAAATGATTTTATCGAATGGCTACAATCAGTTGAGATGATCTTTGAGTAAAAGAGTTGCTATAAGACAAAAGAGTGAAGCTTGCAGCTATCAAATTGAGAAGGCCTCCTTGTGGTGGGACAACTTACAAAGGTAGAGGAAGAGAGGAGGCAATGACAAGATTATCAAGTAAGAAAAACTACGGAAAACGATGCAGAAAAAATACATACCTCTCCACTACCGCCAAGATATGTCTCTGAGATTCCACCACCTACAGCAGAGAGACCTTTCAGTGGAGGATTTCAAACGCAGTTTGATCTGTTACAGATGAAGTGTGATTTAGTAGAGCAAAAGGAACACACCATGATACCATAGCCCAGTATCTGTGTGCCCTGAAGCCCGCAATCAGCAATATAATACAACTACAACCCTATTTATTACTAGAAGATGTTCAGACCTTAGCCTTAAAAGTGGAGAGGAAGTAAAAAACAAAAAAAACAACCACCACCAGTCAGGCAACCACCCACAATTGGAGACACCAGCAAGAGCACGCCTCGGGGATTTGAGAAAATTGGTTCGAATAAGAAAAACCGCCCCTAGTGAGAAGAAGCCTGAGAAGAGTAGTACATCTGCTACAGTCACCATCAAAAAATTTTTCAGAGGCCATGGATTTGGGCATATCGCTTCCAGCTGTCCGATGAGCCGAGTTGTGTCTTTTACCAAGCACGGTGTTGTGAAGGAGGTTAACAGTAAAATGACATCTAAGGAACAGGATAAGGTGCACCATCTTCCACCTAATGAGGGCGAGATGCTCGTGATTCAACGGATCCTACAGACAGAGGATAAGAGAAATCCGCAAGGGCTTTGTCACAACATAGTTTACACTCGCTGTACTGCGTACAAAAAGGTATGCAATCTTGTCATCGATGGCGGGAGTAGTAAGAACGTGACCTTTACACATATGGTAAAATTGGGCCTCCAAATTCAAAAGCACTTCTAGTCATATTCTCTAACATGATTGAAGAACAAGGTCAATATTGATCGGAGGTGCCTAGTGAATTCTTTGATCTGGAGACAACTATAGGATTAGATGTGGTGTGACATAGTACCCATGGATGTTTGTCACATATTATTAGGGAGACTATGACAGTTTGATTGTAGAACTCGGCATGACGGATTCAAAAACACCTACTCTTTCACCAAGGATGGGAAGTGCATCGTTCTTCTCCCTTCGACGGAGCCCAAGATCACATATTCACAAGTGCCCTTGCCAGCATAACAACATTGGTAGGACCAGTTTTGGTGAAGAAAGAGGATGATGAGACAAAGACACCCACTCTAGCAACGAGATAGACATGACAGAGCATTTCAGGATATCATGATTCATACCTTACCACCAGCGCCACCACCATTCAGGGAGTTTTTGTTACGCTCACTTCGAATCAGTTTGGGCTGACCATGGATTACTTTGTGAGCATTCAACAACATAAGCGAGACAAGCAGACTCAGTTCAGTTCAGTAGTGGACTCCAATTGAGCAGATCGATAGGAACATATGCTCGCAAATGAAGAAAAATCGTCAAGTGCTTTGGGAGGCAATATAGCGGGCAGTGGGATCCAAGTGCTGTTAGGATTGAAGACGAAGAACCAGAAGCTTCGACAAATGAATTCGAAGCTCCCCCAACCCCGGGAGATTAACTTTGGGGAAGGAGGCCTGGCAAGACTGAACCAGTCGTAGGGTTCAGTAGGAGTAAGTTCTCGGTCCAACGGGAGGTTGGACCGACCCCCTCCCACTTTCATTGGGGAGGAATTATTCTCCCCCTTACTTTTATGTTTTCCCGCCTATATATATGTTATAAATATGTGTGTTTGTTGTCTTAAGAGTTTAATTTTGGTCTTCCTGATTTCAGATTTATGTCCAGCTTGCAGCCGCCGGTTGTTTTTCGGTCTAAAGCTGTCTCCGAAGGCAAGAAGGTGCTCTAGCTGTAACTAGTCCAAGGTGGTGATCTTCTCCAAAGGTTCAAGGAGTGCTCCGGTGGTAACTCAACCCCACAGGGGATATCTATCTTCCCCCACTTCCCTCTATAGTCCCTCTTCATATTTCTTGCCGCAAGCCCAAACATGCTCCGATTTTCGGCCGCCAATAACCAGAATCGCCCCTACTTCCCACCGCCAAACACTTTCCTCCCTGTATCCTGCACCGCAACTACCTCCCACCTATTCCACCATTCTAGCTGCCGCTAAACATCCTTCCCCTGTTTACCTAACCCCGGCCTTATTCCCCCTCACTATAGCCACCACAAGCACCCCCACATCTTACTGCCACTTGTTTACAACCCTCTTGTACCGCAACCACCACCTAACCCTCCTGCATGCCTCCACTAAAACAGCAACATTTTCCTTGCTACTTCAACCGCACACCTACCCAACCCCCTCTAGCCTGTCACCACCTCCAACCCCTCTCACCACTGTTAGAGGGCCGTCCTGCCTTGCCCTAGTTGAAGATTCGTGTTGTTTGTGTATTTTTGTCATTGAATTCCTGTCTCGAAGAATTTTTATTGTAAGCTTTCAAATTCTAGAAATATATTTATATTTCTTTTATGATTTGGGTTAACTCTGATATCGATGTCGAGTGAATGGACATAAAAAGTAGTGTGAGAAAGCCTGCAAGTTAACTTTTACAACCCTAAACATATCAAATGTCAAATGAAACTAATTGATATCACATGATAGTGAAATTGCAAGACATATTTATAATAATAGAGTAAAAGACAACTTCAAAAATTTTGCTCTAGAAAATAATTTTTGCAGCCAGAATTATTCGCAAACCCTGGACAATGCAATTTGAAGTGTTAGTGCAAATTTATTGGATTTATATTCTTCAACACCATGCAAAGCAGCGGTCCCTCCAATACAAGCGCTAATCATAATTTTATTTTAATTTAGCCAATCTCAACATATCATGCCCATCATGAAATCAATGGAGAAATCCCTCGAATTGTTTTAACAGAGTTGGATGTCAGTTTTGAAAGAAGCAGATATCCAAACAGCTTTGACTCCCTGGTAGCAGAAACAATTACTAAATCTCTACTGATTTCTATGTCGCATGCAATATTTCAAGCAAAGGACAGACAAGCTGAAAGAGCTTTTAACTCAATCCTCCAGATGATGATTTGAATTTTGTTTTTTTTTTTAGTTAAAATGGAAATCTTGTATTAAAAACCTTCAGCTTCCCCAAATACGCATAAAACACCTCAACCAAGTGATTGCTAACAAATAAACATGACCTTTTCTTTTTTGATACAATTCATCCCAGACCCAAACTAAAAAGCTGAGCTCAATGAAGATACATGCAAAATATTTCGGGCTATGTAAGACAAATATGGTAAGTGTCAAATAACTGCATACCGTGTTATGCATATTAGCAGCATGAGGGAGACTATTGAGGTAAGGAAACCAATCAGAATTCTGCAGCAAGAAGATAATAAAAAAACTGATATGTTCAAGAGTTTAGCCCTTCAAAATATGCAATATTATTATCCACAACATCAATCCTCATCACTGAGAAGCATGAGTCTATGGCATAGATAAGAAAAACTCAACGAACTTATTTTTTCGGATTTTACCTTCCCTAGTTTCTGTTCAGCTAAAAGAACCACAGCAAGACGAGATATTGTTCCAACATCATCAACAATGAGAGACTCGACTTCGGGGATAATTTTATCAGGTGTGAGGTGCTGCAAAGGACATGAGAAATGATGCTGTGTTTGTTTCCAAAAACTGGAGAAATCATAAAAGACAACGGAAAAACACACCACAGTATATGGAATCTTTAATATACAGTCTCCATCTTCTATAGGTTCTGAGGCAAATAATGACCTGAAGTTGAAAATTGGCACTTTAGAAATTGATAATCATGCCAAGTCAAGTATATTATTCACAGTAAATAGTTGGTGGATTTCAGAGAAAAGGTTGTCTGCTTAAATATCAAACAGCTGGGATGGTAAGAATGTCTAACAGAATTTTTTAATGACATGAAGTACAAAAGCTTAATTTTAGAAAAAAAAAATCATGTCCTTAATCAAAGGGCTCAAACATTTCCTTTATCATAAAAGCAGCTAAAAGAAGGCGTTTAACGAATAAGACTACCAACGACGCTAGGTCAGGGGAAGAACTAATGCATGAAGTCCTGCTTCAGCATTTACGAGAGGCCCTTTTAGAGATTCAAACCCAGGACCACATGCTCACAATGAAAGCAACCTAATTACTGATGAAGACCGCCTCAAAAGAAACTGGCAAAACTCAGAAAAAACATAAGGCACAATTACTCCTTAGAGATCCAACCTTAAAAATTAGTGATTAGCGCACTAAATTTATGGTCTGTTTGGGGCTGATGCAGCTTAATAATAAGCTAATGCATAGAAACTGTTGCGGATAAGCTGACTGTCTGTTTATTTTTTATAGTTTTAAAATAGTTGCACTGCAGCTGTTTCTGGACAAATGATCATTCTGCCCCTATATAGTAATATTTTCTGCAATAGAATTGTTCCTACCAGTATATTTTATACTTTAAAATTGATGCGTGCTAGAAAATTCGTGGCGGTAGAGTAATGGATTATCGTCTTAGCGTTGCACGAGAATTCAGCACACACTCAGATAAAAATGAATCGAGCTGTGATCACACCAGAAGTTTTTACGTGGAAAACCCGTAAAAGGGAAAAACCACGGGGTCTGACCTAGTTGTAAAAATCCACTATAAGTTGATGATTACAGATGCCCCTTGTCCCACAGGCGGGAAAAGATTACTAGTTTTCCACGTTACAACGTCGACTGATGACGTCTAGCAAGCGGTGGTTGACGGAGGTCAGCGATGGCTAACAACAGTCGATGATAGTTGGCGGTAGTTGACAGAGGTCAGCGGTGATCGGCGGCGTTCAACCGTGGCC
>NW_018165530.1:297109-297618 GCF_001263595.1 Phalaenopsis equestris
CGGGTGGCCGGGGATGGTCGACAGAGGCCGGGGGTCGTTGTTGACGTTCAGTGATGGTCGACGGCGATCGACGATGACGAGGATGATCTTCGACTTGAGCTCCTTCACAAAACCTCAAGTTCTCTCTTAAGCCCCCTCCCCTCATCTGAGGGTGAGGCTCTATTTATAATGTTTTGAGTGCAATTAATGCAGGAATATGAACTATTTTGATCGGACGGTCTGGAGAGCTTTCCTTGATCAGATGACGTTTGATGGACATTTAAGTGCCTTAACGATGTCGAAATTGAGCAATCTTGGGCTCGTTGAATTCGTCTTTTCGAGACGCTCGATCCGACTATAAACTCGCTAGATTCAACATCATTTTGACCTTTCAAATGTCTCCGGAAATCCTCCAGTAGTGGTTTAATGATTTGATCTGGGCCTGATTTGACTCGGATTAGACTCTTTTATATCATTAGGTCCGTCTCATCGAGCCGATCAGTTTGACTATAATTTTGCTGAAATCGGAG
>NW_018165530.1:304121-338974 GCF_001263595.1 Phalaenopsis equestris
TCTGCAGTGATTTGGGCCTCAACACGGTGGACAAGGTCGGCATAAGGACGAATTGTCTCCCGCATCAGTGATGAGTAGAAGGGTTCTGGGCGAAGCCCCCCAAGGAAAACCCCCCTAAGTAACTCTGGATCTACTCCTGAAATTTGACGGGCTTCAATAGAAAACCTGCGGAAGTAGTCTTTGAGTAACTCTCATTCATTTTGACAAATTCCCGAGAGATGAAGAGATGAGATGAATCCTTGATGATCCTTCGATTTGCGATGAACTGCTCTGTGAAAAGTTTGACAAACTCGTTAAAGGTGTTTACTGTGCCCCTTGACAAAGAGTAGAACCAGATTCAAGCTTGTGTTTTAAGAGTATTAGGGAACACTTAACACAAAAGTGCATCAGAGGCACGTTGAAGGTGCATGATGGTTCGATAATGATCAATATGCTCGGCTCGTAAGGGTCGGTTGTCCCTTCATATGTATCGATGCTCGGAAGCTTAAAGCCTGTTGGGATGGGGTGTTGGAGGACCGTATTCGTTAAGGGAGATGATTCATGTATGTTGCAGTGAGTATAGAAACGATCCTTTTTCTATAGGGGAAACTCTTCTCGGACGAGGCGTCGTAGTTCATTACGAATGACATCATCTGAAATGACAGGAAGATGTGGCGATGTCGGACGAGCTGCACGAGATGGATGAGTGGAACTCGCGGTATCTAGGAGTTCAACATCACGACCTAACATGGGATGTGTTCCTTCTTGAGGAGGCGGGGCGGTACGAGTTCCTCCGAACGATATGTTTCCTGTACGCCGCGTAGTTAATGGTGTGGGCAGTGGTAAGCGAGTTTCATCCAGTGGTGTGGGCAGCGGCTGTTGAGCCCCGCGTAGGAGCTGTAGAATCTCTAATTGAGACTCCTCCATTCTACGCATTCGATCTTCTATTGAAGGACCCGAAATATCTTCATTGGCAGGATAGCGTCTTCCAGGGCAGGAAGATGAAGAAGCATGCAACCCTTGGCTTCGTGATTGCTCCCTTGAACGATGGGTGTTGGAGCAGGATGCTCCATTATCACGAACATTGTGTCTGGTTGTCATGTAGTAGACCGTGTAAGTACTTTAGTTGTGGGATTGAAACCTTCCCACAGACGGCGCCAAACTGATGTGTGCTAGAAAATTTGTGGCGGTAGAGTAATGGATTATCGTCTTAGCATTGCACGAGAATTCAACACACACTCAGATAAAAATGAATCGAGTTGTGATCGCACCAGAAGTTTTTACGTGAAAAACTCGTAAAAGAGAAAAACCACGGGGTCTGGCCAAGTTGTAAAAATTCACTATAAGATGATGATTACAGATGCCCCTTGTCCCACAAGCGGGAAATTGTTACTAGCTTTCCACGTTACAATGTTGACTGATAACGTCTAGTAAGCGGTAGTTGACGGAGGTCAACGATGGCTAACAACAGTAGATGATGGTCGACGGTAATTGACAGAGGTCAGCGGTGATTGGCGACGTTCAACGGTGGCCGGCGCGGGGGGAAGGGTGGTCGACGTTCGTTGTCGACGGTCAGTGGTGGTCGACGGCGTTCTCAAAACCTCAAGTTCTCTCTTAACCCCCTCCCCTCATGTGAGAGGTGAGGCTCTATTTATAGTATTTTGAGTGCAATTAATGCAGGAATATGAACCATTTTGATCGGACGGTCTGGAGAGCTTCCATTGATCAGATGACGTTTGATGGACATTTGAGTGTCTTAACGATGTCGAAATTGAGCAATCTTGCGTTCGTTGGTATTGAGCTTATTGGATTTGTCTTGTTGAGACGCTCGATTCGACTATAAACTTGCTAAATTTGTTAATTGTTTGTTCTTCCAAATGCCTCCGGAAATCCTCCAGTAATGGTTTAATGACTTGATCTGGGTCTGATTTGACTCGGATTGGACTAACTTTATATCATTAGGTCTGTCTCATTGAGCCGATCAGTTTGACTATAATTTTGTTGAAATCAGAGCTTCGAATGACTCTTAATAAATGTTTGAATGTCTCTTGTTCAAAAAATTGCACTGAGATTCGTGCTGATTGATGGAAATTTATTAGTGGCGTACCAAAAATCAAATATTCAGTACAGAATATTACAAAATAAAGATAGACACCTCACTTAACAGTGGATAGCATGACTACCAAAATTAAGAAAAAAATTATTAAAACAATAATAAATAATATAATAATATTATTTTTAAAATGCAGACCGCATATGTCACAAGCTAAGTCATCCTCCAGGGATACTCTCCATGTCCGATCACTCGGCGGTGGAATCTAACAGTCTATCTGCCCACGGAATACATGTTAATGATCCTTGTCCGCCCTATGGAAGTCGATGTCGTTGCGTGAAGGACGACGCCGAATATAATTGTAGAGAGTAATCGTGGCACTCACAATCTGCACATATTTGGAAAATGATTAAAATAGAATGTCACGAAATATAACTCATTTCTTTTTCCAAACATCAAAAGTCTTCTCAATAACACCGCGTAAGGATGAATATCTTTTGTTGAATTTTTTTTCCTATCCCAGCCGATATTGTTGGCTCACTCAAAATCAAGTATGTTTTATCTCGTATCAGGATAGGGCTTGACATACCCTCGTTGCAATGAATATACATCATCGACCAAATAGTATTTATCAGATGTGAATTAAATGAATGGTGTTGAAGGAAAAAAAAATTAGAAGAGTAGATTAATCTCAAGCGAACCTATAGGTGGATGTGAGAAGTTATATTTGTTATTTCATGTTGCAGATTTGAATATTCGACCGTCGTGTGCACTGTTCTCCCAACCAGCTACGACAAAAGTGAAGCACGTGTTATAATTGCGTGTTGTCATGACATTTTGTGTCGAGGACACAAAATGGCTAATGAATGCGGTTTCATTATTTAGAACATGTGCATCAACGTGTGTCTCATCGATTGCTCCAATACAATTCTAGAAGAATAACAAAGAGTTACCTAATTACGATATTTATATGAAAATTGAATGCAATAAATAGAAGAAATTACCTTTTTAGTGTGACGTATACTGTGCATCGTGTGAAATCTCTGTTGAGATCCATTTGAATATAGGATCTGTTGGCTTTATGACTTGTGAAGAAAAGTTACAAGTGCATTCAACCCTATTGAGAAGTATCTGCAAATCGTTTCGGAAGAGTGTTGAAATCACTTCATAACTCGTCGCACTGATTCATTCTACGATAATATGTAAATGTTTATTGTTAAATCGTTCTAGATGAGCTATGAAGTTCATGATTTTTGTGTAATTTCTCCAACAGATCGGTGAATATCATCTGTGTCATGAGGAACATATTGTTAAATCTCATTGGATGGCCCTCAAGCAACTCTCCAACTCATTTATCGCCAACATATAAGGATATCATGTAATGAAAGCGCTCTATATACGACTTATAGTAATCGTACATCCTGCATACTGCGGTTGCAACTCTCCTTTAGCACTTTTCTCTAGTTGCATTCATGTATTTAGGTATCAAAATGACTAACACAAACATCAATGAATTAGTTGCAATCATATAAGGTTGTGACAAAACCAAAAAAAAAAAATATTACAAAAGTAAATATAAAACATAACGAGAAATGAAAAACTTAATGGTAAAGTGACATGTTCAAAGCAGCATAAATATCCAAAGTAGCACAAAAAATCATAAACAAATAGAAATGTGCAAAGTAAATAAACAAGTAACAAATATGAAATGTACCACAAGAATCTAATAAAAAAATGTGTCCCTCAAATATCACTGTTCCGATGAAAAAAAGGTAGGTGAGCCAACAAACGGACAACAAGCTTCGTTATGAAAAACTCTCTTCGGGTGGAATCTTCAAGCAACTTCATAGAGAACACTATAGTGACATGTCCTCATAAATTTCTCGAGTTGCATCCAAAATTCATATAGCCTGATGGACAAAAGTTGTTTGTGATAGGCCAAGGTCATTGGCGCATGAAGCCACCAACTTTGAGATCTGACTTCTAAAGAAAGTGGCTTCCTCTTTTTTTTTCAACCCGGGGACATTTTGACCGGCCCGTGGACTAACTTCATGAAGGTCTGGGTCTTCATTGGAATCACCTAATTGATCGACTCCCAAATTTCTGGAGATGCCACCAGACCCCGACTCACTCGGGGCACATGCATTGTTACCAGTTATCATGACACCTCCAAACATATGATCCAACTTCTCTTCCGCTCAAGATCAATTCCATTGTATTTGATTTTTTTTACCGCAAACAAATTCTCATAATATATTGATGGATTTGAAAATAAATTAAAAACTGACAAAAATATGACATTTCAAAAATGCTCACTACTAATATCTCTATCCACCACCCCTCGGAAGTATCAATCGTTCGTTTTACCAGATCCTACTCCAAACTTGTTGAACCTCGTTTCAATTCCTTCCAGATTTGACAATACTTCTTTAGCTCATCTCACTTATTTTTTAACTACATACTATCACACTCTCTGCATTTGTTTTCATTAAATTTTCTAATAATATTTTGATAGTCTTGTTGAAATAGGTTGTCGACCTATTTCCCAGTTCGACCTCCTTGAGACAAAGTATATATATATACATATATACATATGCATACCTGCCAAGTCTCAACTTTGTTTGCTAAATTTGATGGCACACAAAAAATGAAGTTTAAGGAATAACAAACACACATTACAAAACTTAAATTCCTAACCCTGAGACATCAATATTTAACATGAATGGCCTTGTGCTAGGGAATGCTAGGAGTAAAGTGATGGTACATGAAAGTTAAAGAATTTCTCCATAAGAAGGAAGAATTACATAAACTAATTGAGGAGAAAAAAGAGGGTACATGATATGATGCATAGGGTGAGCTAGGAGTGAAGTGTGCCATAATAGGTCATATGGTTTTGAGCAATCTTGTTAGATGTCTACCTATTTTGTTTTCAGTAGTGGTAGTCAAAACTATGATTCAGCTGCCTCTAAAAGTTTAGGCTGATCAAAAGTAGGTTTTCCATTCTCTCTTGCTATATTTGGTCACCCAAACCAATTTGGGGCGTTTACATTAAAATCAAGTGCCGAAAGAAATAACCAGAGCTACCACAAGGCAACATAAAGGACCACATTAATGCTACAAGAATGCTATGATGTGAGGTGAATCAATAGATCTCTAGGGCACCTAAAAAAGTTTGCTCACCCTTCATGCACAAAAGCTAGATTGACTATATTTAATTGCACTGATTGACTGAAGCTAACTTTTTATTTATATTTTTAGGCTTCTGATTGGATGGGCCAGGTAAAAGCCTTTTAAAAAAATTAGTAAACCGGCAGCATTGGCTCGAAAAAACCGACAAGCCAATATTGAAGATGAAAATGAGGTGATCGAGTAGTAAACAAATGAGCAGCACGGAGGGCAAGCATTTTGCTCCAGAACGAGCAGTTGAAAGTAGGGTCACGTGGGGGAGATGGATGTCGAGTATGGGATATTAAGCAATGACGAAAGCCGGCGTGCAAAGCAAATGTTGAGTTGTGTGCAAAGGGCAATGATGGACGATGACAAGCAAAGTAGAAAAAATGACATTAAAGGTTAAAGTTTTATTCTCTCAATTTTCATACTTAACCATAAGTTTTTATTTAGATTTCTTTAAAAATTTAAATCCCATGATCTAGTCTTTATTTTAAAGAAAAAATTCTACTAGGTCTGGAACAAAGGGAGGAGAAAATCAATAGAAGAAAATTGTTATAAATTTATAAGAAAAATAAAATTTGGCAAAAAATTCTGGATGCATTTCTTTTATTATATATATATATATATATATATAGGGTCTTAATTGGAGGAGAATAATGCATTGGGAAGAGATGAGCAGAGATTGAACAAATGAAGCTTATTTGAGGTAAAAACAAATAAAAAAAATTTATAAATTTTATTACTCAAATTTGAAGGTAGAATTTATAATCTTATGATATAAATTATCTCTAAATTTTAGATCTAAGACATGTAGGGAATTAATAATTTTATTGCTTTTATGCCATAAATGTTTTAGAAAAAATTAAAATATTAAATATTAAATATTTAAGCATGATGAAATTAAAGATATAGATTAAATATGACGAGAGTTAAAGTATTAATAATATAGTGTTAGAATTTATGTTAAAAGTTACAAAGCAAGAGGAAAATGATGGTAAAGATTAAACTATAACATGAGTCATCTAAAAGTCGAGGTGGGGAAATACAACTCTAATGTATACTAATATCCTTTTTTTACAATTTTAAATGTATCAATTCTTATGATATTAATTAGACCATAGTTCAAAATTTTCAGATTATAATTCTCATTAACAAATTAATTGAACTATTATTTTTATTTCATCACATAAACGTTATCATACATTTAACAGTTTAAAACATTTGCATCCAAATTGAAAATTTAAATAAAGTCCAGAATGCATGAAAGTGAGGCCAGATAATAAAATAAAATGAATAAATAAGTTCATTAAAAGTCAAACCCTTATGGCACTAACTAAAAGCGTTATTGCATCTAACATGTAAAATGGAAGAAGTTTGAAAAAAAAATTAAAATGGATGCATCATAAATTGTAAAATCTTTGACGACGCTCCTGCAAAAAAAATTCTTAAATAAAAATTAAATATAATCATTCAAATTTTCAAATAAAAAAGAAATGTTATTGTTAAATCATTTTGACCTGCATACATATTAAAGCATATGTATAAAAATTACTATGCTGTACAAATGTAAGAGTCTACTAACGTATTGTATAGCTTGGCCACTTGCTTAATTTTTATTACAAAAAAAAAAAAAAAAACTCCCATAAATTAAATGGTTGACATGAAAATAATTTGTATGCAGAAAAAGACGGGCAAAAAGAAGGTATGCAAAAACAATTGTTCTAAAGTTTTCTACTCAAATTATTGTATAAAACTTTATTTAAATATATAAATTGGATGTGAACTGAAATGTTGAAGTTTCTTAGCTCTTAACTATTTGGAACAAAACAAAAATATATATTGTTTTATTTGTTAGAATAGTATGTCTTTATCATTTGTTAATCAATTCATGTTTTTTGATAAACTCAAGCTTTCAGGTCGAATTGTGATAACTGATAACAAATAATAAATTATAAACATTATCAAATTTTCATTAAGATAATTACTAAATTTAAGAGAATAAAATTTTGAACTAATTTAATCCTAAATAGGTAACTTTGTTTTGTAATAAATTTCTGGCCAATGGATGATCAAATAGGAAAAGGTAGGAGAATACAGAGAGGGGTGAGCATCACAAAATGTTGCTATTGATACCTATGCTTTAACTAAAATGATAACAACAGTGACAATTAATATAAGATTCATGATCTTGACATGGTGAAAGCAATACTAATAACATTTTCATAGATAAATATTTTAAATTGTTTCGAGACATGCTGTTACCACTTTTTTATGGATCTGAAAGAACCAAAACAATCTAAAAATTGACAGTTATCTATTGAAAACATATTAAATGACACATTTTGTCCTGAGAAAAGAAAAATATCAGTGATTATTTTTGCCCTGGATGGACAAATTGAGAGGCACGCCGAGCACACAAATTGATTCTTTAATGGAAACTATTAGGGAAAGTTTATATCGTTTTCTATGAGGAGACAACTATTTATGAAGGATTCAAAGTGACGCGGGCGCTTGGGGAGGCGCCCGAATTCGGGCACAGAAAAGTGCCCCAAAGAGGGGCACTTTGAACCCGCAAGGCTGAAGTCCCACGATACTTCGCGATGAGGGCGGGAACCCGCGATTTCGCGAAAGATGGAGGACCCACGATAGGGAGGAATCGCAAATTCTCGTGATCCTTCATCGAGAAGGCAGGAGGAGAGGAGGGATTGCAACGTGATCTAGGATTGTGCATCGCAAGTTTGCTTCATTCTTCTTCAATTGGGAAGTGATTTCCAGATACTTCTTGGCTTCCCACCTATCCCTTTTACGTAGAAGCTTCCTCTAGCCGTCGGGGTGAGGAGCCTATAAATTTCCGTCCTAGGTGTGTGTAGGAGTTCAGTTCTGGTCGTGTTGACTTCAGATCTTCTGTGTGAAGTACATTTCCCCTTTGTGGATTGTATCCGAGGAGATGGTGGTGCTTCAACTATATACTACTCCAAGATGGTGATTGTATCATTCTCTTCTACCTTTCCCAAACATTCTCCTCCCCACTCCACTCCTCAGCCGCCGAACTCTACCTTCGTCATCCCAACACCCTGCTACCCCCTTTCCTACTGATGATTACTGCTAACCAACATAACTAACTCCGTTCAAGCTCCTCTCAACCACCGCACTACCATTGCCGGCCACCTACAACCTTTCCCACTTGCTGTCCCTACAGTTCCACACTTTCCCCTCGCTGCCACCCGCACTCTGTTGTTGTCACCACCCCAGCTAGCCATCCCGACCCACCTCGCTGATCTCCACAACCCATTGGACTACATTTAGAAGTGTTTGTTTGTGGCGTTTTGTGTTTGTGTTGTTACTTTCTATTGAGTCATGTTGTAACCCCCTTTTAATAGTAAGTAATAAAGTTTACTTTTGTGTTTCCACTATTTCCCCATTAGTTTTGGTATAATTTGGTATCAGAGAAACCTTAAGCTATCCTAGGTTTCCCAGGCCTCAGCCCCTGCTCAATTCACCTCCATCAACTTTTTCTCTTCTAATTACCAACTCTAGCCATGCACCACAAAGAGATACATGAGGCTATACTCCGGAAGAGATCCAATGTGGAATTCGTCGTCTGCAATAGGAACTAGCAGAACTGGATGCTGAACCAAAGAAGAGGTTACATGCGTCGGTGATCGAGAAAGTCAAAGGGAGGACAAAGACGAGAAAATGAATTTGTTTCACAAGGAAGATCACAGTGAAAAGGAATATCAACCACACTATTTTGGTATCCAATATCAAAGAAGGTCGAGAGAAGAAGCTCCTTATGGAAGTCTGCGGGAACTTTGGCATCAAGATGGATCTTCCAGAAATTGAAGGAGATATGGATCGCGATAAGTTTATCGACTGGATGCAATTCGTTGAATGGATTTTCGAATATAAAGATGTACCAAAAGACAAACAGGTCAAACTAGCCGCTATTAAGATGAAGAAGAGTGTTTCCCTATGATGGGAAAATGTGTAGATGCAGAGAAAGAGGGAAAGCAATGAAAAGATTACTATGTGGGAAAAAATGAAGGCAATGCAGAAAAAGTACATCCCACCCCACTATCACCAGGATACATTTCTAAAGCTCCACAACTTGTAGCAAAGAAATTTTTCAATTGAGGAGTTCACAACCTGATTCGATCACCTACAGCTGAAATGCGAACTGACGGAGCCAGAAGAACATAAAATATAAGAAAACATCTCAGGGATCTGAAATTTGCCATCAGCAATGTGGTACGGTTGCAGTCATGCTGGATGCTAAGGGATGTCCAGACATTATCCTTGAAAGTGGAAAGGTAACAGAAGCAGAGCCGACAACAATCATCTTTCAAGCAGACTGTCACCGACAATTACCACTACTGGTAAGGATGTCTCGAGAGACACGGCCCACAGGCAAGCCCGGACAAGGAAATCAAACTACAGAATAAAGCATGAAGAAACGGGAGAAGGATAGCTACTCCAACACAATATCAACTAGAAAGTGCTACCGATGCCACAACCATGACAACATAGCCTTCAGCCAGCCCAAGAGCAGAGTAGTCACACTCACAGATCAAGGAGTCGTAGAAGAGATAAGCAAGGTGAAGTGTATCGACTCCCACCAGACAAAGGAGAAGCGCTCATGATTCGATGAACGCTACAAACCAAGGACAAGAGGGATTCTCAGTGGCTTCACCACAACATATTATACACCTGCTGCACAATGAACGAAAATGTATGCAGTCTCATCGTCGATGACAAAAACATCAAAAACGTGACGTAGACACAGATGGTAAACAAATTAAGACTCGCAACTCAGAGACATTCCCAGCCATATTCACTGACGTGACAGAAGGAGAATCAGGTGAGCATCGACTGAAGATGCTTGATCGAATTTTCGATCGGAGGTTAGCTGCAAGACCAGGTGTGGTGTGACGTGGTCCCTATGGATGTCTGTCACCTTTTGTTCAGACGACCATGGCAATATGACCAAAGAACTCGGCACAAATGATATAAATACAAGTTTTCTTTTCACTAAGGACGGGACATCACCCTCTTTCTTTCGACAATGTCCGAGGTCACAGGATCCCTTTTTAGCAGAGCATCGTCAGTAGAACTAGTTTTAGTAATGATACTAGATGAGAGAACCATGACACCCCCAATATAGGACAAATACAGTCGAGATTATGTCAGGATTACGCAGTACCAGCAACACTATCGTCGTACAATAAGGGTCAAATTGCTCTCACCGAACGATTGTTTGAACCGATCAAGAGATACTTTTGAAAAATTCATCCGTATAGGCACGGTCTACAGCCTCAGAGGACAGATCAATATGGACATTTAATCACAAGTTGAGGAAGACCCTCAAATATCGTCAGTGGGATCCAGAGTGATTGATAACGAAATGGGAGCTTAGACCAATAAAGTTGAAGCTCCCCCATTCCCGGAAGATTGACGTGCGCGCTTGGGGAGGCGCTCGAATTCAAGCGCAGAAATGCGCCCCGAAGAGGGACGCTTTGAACCCGCGGGGCTAAAGCCCCACCATACTTCTTGACGAGGGAAAGAACACGAGATTTCGCAAAGAGGGGGCACCCGCAACAAGGATGGATCATGAATTCCTTTGATCCTTTAGCGTGAAGACGTGAAGAGTGGAGGGATCACGAATTTTTGTGATTCATAATGGTGCATCGCAAGTATGTCGCGTTCTTCTTCAATTGGGAAGTGATTTCTGGATTCTTCTTGGCTTCCCACCTATCCCATTTGTGAAGAAGTTGAAGAGCCTATGAATTGTTGTCCTAGGTTTGTGTAGGAGTTCAGTTCTAGTTGTTTTATCTACAGATCTCCTATGTGGAATCCATTCCCCTTCGTGAGTTGTATCCGAGGAGATTATATCATTCTCTTCTACCGTTCCCAAATCTTCTTCCTCCCAACTCCACTCCTTAGCCATTGAACTCTCCCTATCACCACAACACCCTGCCACCCCCTTTCCTACTAATTATTACTACTAACCAACCTGTTTAACTTCGTTCAAGCTCCTCCTAATCACTCCACTACTGTTGTCGGCCACCTACAATCCTTCCCACTAACTGTCCCTACAGTTCTACACCTTCCCCTCACTGACACCAGCACTTTGTTGCTGTCACCACCCCCGCTAGCCATCCCAACCCACCTCGTTGATCTCCGACACTCATTGGAATACATTTAGGAATGTTTGCTTGTGTTATTTTCTGTTTGTTATTTGAAAGTTTGTTTTTGGTGTTTCTACTATTTCCCCTATTAGTTTCAGTATCACAAAGGTTCACAAAATATTTGGTCTAAATATATTTTTTTTGTCAATAAATTAAAGTATTAAAAAGACAAAATTCAATAGTAGTGGAAATCATTAGTGAGATTTAAGTACGAGGCTAATGAAAAATTTTATAAAGATTAATATTTTTTAATAACCAATACTTAATGTCATAAAACAAGACAACAAATAATTATTCTTCAAAGAAAATAAGGATTACTACCGCACAGTCTTATAAAATTTTTCCCAAATAGCAAATAATAGAATCCACAGAATCAGTACCAAATAAAAACCAAACACAACATACTTAACTCAAGGTGCATGTACCATCACAACAAGAAACTAAAAATTTGCCTAAGATCATTATAAATACATTTTACATTCATAAATCTTCTATAAAATATATTGTCTCTCATTTATTAACATCACATAAACGATTTTATATGTGGGAGCATCTTATTCTTTCATTTTCGATGATTTAGTTAAATTGATGGATTTATACACTCAGTCCTGATGCTAACATAAATTATATAAGAATGATAGAAATATGCGTGAAGAAAATATAGATATTTGTGAGAGTTGTTTTAAAAGAAAATTTTATTACATTATCATTGCTTGAATTTGGCTCAGCCTTACGTATGAGTTGGCTCTCCGATCTTTTCATAATTATAGATGTAATAAAAAGGTTAACAAATTCAATTTACTTAAAGAGCTAGAATTTAAACTTTATGGAGATCAAGAGTTAACGTTGTGATAATAACAGTTATGAAAACTTAGAAGTTATCAAACAACGATAATCAAGATTTTCTTGCCAAGTCAGAGATATAATAAGGAAAATGAACAATTAAATGATATTTCAATGGAAAAAAAAAACTAAAAATTTTTTGGGATGTCTCACCAATGAGAGAGATTGATTATCAAGCTCAAAACCACTAACTAAAGCATCATAAATAAATGGTAGTTACAGAATTGCATGAGTTAAAAAATCAATTGCCGGATTTTTTTGTTTAAGGAAATTATCATACATAGTACATAGATACGGGGTACCCCAATCTAAAAAAAAGAATGAAAGTTTCAAGATACGTATCGATTATAGAGAATTAAGCAAGCTACATGTTAAAAATAAATATTCGCTACTGAAAAATCGACAAACTTTTTATTAGCTTGAGGGGCTTCAATTTTCTCTAGGATTGCCTTACAATAGGGATATCATCAATTAAGCATAATGAAAATAAATATATAGAAAAAACAACATTCAGAACATATATGGTCATTGTGAATTTGTTGTGATATCAATTGGACTTATAAATGCTCTAATAGTATTTATGAACATATAAAAAAGAATTTTTGACAACTTTTTGATACATTTGTAATTTTATTCATAGATAATATCATTGATTATTCAGACAATGAGGCAAAACATTTAGGTTATCATCAATTAATCATAAAAAAAAAAGATATAGCAAAAACAACATTCAGAATAAAATATTGTCATTATGAATTTTTCGTGATATCATTTGGACTTATAAATCCTTCAATAGTATTTATGAACTTAATAAACAAAATTTTTTGGATACTTTTGTAATTTTAATCATAGATAATATCATTGCTTGTTCAGAGAATGAAGCCAAAAATTTAGATTATCTTTATATAGTTTTAAATTATTGGCAAAATTTTTTAAATAAGAATAATGGTTAAAGAATCTGGTTTTTCTTAGATGTGATCAGTGGTAAGGACATTTTAATAAATCAAAACAACATTAAAGCAATTGCATATTGGCTAAGGCTGACTAAAACCACTAAAAAACAGCTTTCAAGGTCTCACACAAACTTACGAGAGATTTGTAGAATGATTCTCACGAATTGCCATGCCGCTATCAAAATTAACTCAAAAAAATGAAATTTGAATGAATGATCATTGTAAGGAGGCTTTCCAAAGAATGAAGTCTTACCTAATGATTTCTTCAGCATTATCCAGTCTCTTAAATACAGAAGAATTTCAAATTTATAGTAATGCATAATTCAGAAGATTAGCATGTATTTTAATGCAATATGATAGAATAGTTGCATTTGCTTTAATAGTGTTTGTTCTAAAAATAAAATGAGATTACTTTCAGAAGTGATTCATTACCAATGATCAAAATATGATGTATATTTCACTTAAAAAAATGAATATAAGACAAAAACGACTAAAATTTATTAAGAATTATGATCTAGATATACATTATCATCAACAGAAAAAGTAAATGTTATTGTTGATGCACTAAGTAGAAAAATTTCAGATAATAAAATAGTTAAAATTATAGATAGATTGAAATTAATAGTATTAGTTTCTAATGTTTAGATTTTTCTTAGTTGAATTAGATGGCAAGCTAGCCTACTCTGAAAGATAATACTAGATTCATCAACTTGGGATATTAATATTAAAAAAATCTTAAATCTAGTAAAGGCAAATAAACTAGAGGAATGCATAATAGATGAAGATCAAATATTGAAATACAATGGCATATTTCATGATCCATATGCTAATAACTTAAGAAAATAAATTCTATTGGAAACACATTTAATTAGCTATATAATAAATTCAATTAATAAAATCTATCAAGAGCTAAAAGAAATAATTTGGTGGCTAGGATTAAAAAGTGGCATTGTAGAATTTGTGGTTGAGTGTCCTACCTATCAGTTAAAGCTGAATATCAAGTGTCATGGGGACGGTTATAATAGTTACCAATGCCTAAGGAAAAACGGGATGAAATAGCAAAGAATATATGATTGGTTTGCCTTGATCAAAATATGGTTATAATAGATAGATTAACCAAATCAACAAATTTATTGTTCATTAAATAGATAGATCGTGTTGAAAAATTTTAAAAATTCTAATGGCACTCAATTATGTCTTCTCAGAATTAATAAAATTGCATGAATGTAATTTCTTTGTTTATTATACTTCCCTATTAAATGTCTTAAAATAAAGATCACTTTCATAATAGCTTTTCTTGATATGAAACCAAATTGATTCAATAATCTTTTAAGCCTAAATTCCATAAGTCTCTCCCAAAGATTCATGGCATGAATCATAAAAAAAATTTCTCAACAATTAGCGCAATTTTTGGGCATCACTTTGGTCTCAAATTAAGGTACCAAAATGAAGGTATTAGGTAACGAAAACATTATAGTATCCCTCTCCCCCGATGACTCTCCAAAATTCAAAAAAAAAAATCTCATCTAAACTTAAAACCTTACTTTTATGCATCTTTTTCAAAATTAATACTTCATTTTTTGTGAATCAATCTAGAATATACTTCATTACTAATTTTTTTAAAATAAATTCTTACTTAAAGCTCTCAGTTAAGAGTTGTTTGTATGCTAATATTAGGGCGTAAAATAAAAGGAATACATGAATTTTGATTTTTCAATTGTTTGGGACTAATAAAATAAATGCAAAGTTTTTTTTTGGGTATTTCTATTAATTATTTTATTGTTTAGTAGCAAAATATCAATAGCGGTAAAAAAACAACAATAGCAATAAAATAGGAAAAAAGACATCACAACATTTTCTATGCCAGCTGCATAGATCCATGAGGCTTCCAGATAATGAATGGCATGCATAAGATGAAGTTCTTAATTTTCTATGATGTTATGAATGCTAATATAAATTAGTCTTAGAGTTGTCAAACTAAAAAACATGTCCTACAAAATTAAGGTTCACGCCTCAATTTAAGCACCTCAACTAAGCGAGTCACATGTCTAAATATATCCATGAGACATACGTTTCAATGCTATTTAAAGTTGTTGTAAAAAAAACAAGTTTTTAAAATATGCTATTAGTATTTTTGAAAAATTCAAATTTTGTTATAGCTACCACACTTTAGCATAACTAGTTCTCAAAAATAGCTTCCTCAGCAGGTAAGAAGAGATTTGCTAGCAATTTGAAATGTAAATAAGTGAAAAAATTATACTATATAGACCCCCCCTAAGTGTGCCTCAATCTAAAATGTGCCTCAACTTGCAAAATTACAAACCGTGTTTCCAGGCAAATTTCTAGATGAGATGGAGAAAAACCATGTAACCAAGGTGATCTAACTACAAAAAGTCCAAATTTTAAGATAAATATAATAGGAAGTAGAAAGTGCTATCCAATGAAAGTCTTGAAGCCCAAAACTCCTCTGTAAGGAATCTATGCCTCGAAATTTATAGTGATTCATTTACTTAAAATATAAGTTAAATCATCACTTAACTGAGTAGAGCATTGTCTTAAGTACACTAAGGAAGGCAATCTTAATTAAATTAAGAGAAATTTACCTGCATGTCACACAATTCTTTCGTATTTACATGTCTAACATTTACATTCATATTTACATTTAAAATAATTTGGTGTCATAAGCTTATGTATGAAAATGTATATTTCACTTACAAAAATAATAGTGATATTTTTTATATGATACTAAACGTTTGAGTGTTGTGTATGTAAATATTAAAATTTAGATGTTAGATATGTAAATACATGAAAAATGCAATGTATGTTATATTAAACATATGAACTAATAGATGCATTAAAAAAATCAGACCACCTATTTATTAGAAAAAATTTCTCGAGAAGTGACTATTTCTCGAACAATGTAATAAGCTCATGTTTGTCTAATGATTTGGTATTTTTAGCCCTAATAATATCATGATTGGAACTAAATGATCAATGGTTCATTTTTCAAAAATTTCCTTATATAACCCGTGGGCTTATGGTGTATAATTATCGATTAAAACAAATTCATTTTCTTTTGCTAGACTTTTGCTTCAGCAGTGCCCTCAAGTTCTTGCTTCCCATTACTAGGGTATGCTCCCAAATGTCATCTTTTTTATCTTACTAGTGAAATAATGAGAAAATGTCAATCAAAGAGGTTCCAATACCAAGAAAGGTGTTCTCATATGCCAACTTCGGTACCATACACATCTATTAGATGGTGATGGACCGACAACATTTGAGAAGCAGAAGGTGAAGTGCATCTCCATTGAGTACTGCTTCAAATTCCTTACCAAGTAGAAATACTAGCTACAAGGCAAAGAAAGTCAGTAATATCAACGTAGGAGATAAATGATGTGTTTATGACTTTCCAGATAATATCAACGTAGTCATCTCCTAATACCTACATTGTTCTGAAAGGAATGAAGTGGTTTGAGAAGTATATTGTTATCCATTAGTCCCTCCATTTCTTCTAGCTCAGGCTTTTGGATGAAATTTGCTTTATATCTGTAAGATCCTCTCAGCCATCCTCATTAAGCTTCCATCGTACAATAAGTGTTCAAACAGTAGATACTTCTTTTGAAAGCTGACAAGGGAAAGAAGTTCCTGACCAACTCTAATATAGTATATTCAATACCCATAAGATAGATGGTGGTACCTCCGCCCAGCTTCCATGATTGTCAGAAATTTTCTTCTTTAGAAAGTTTATTATTAGTTTGTTTGCGGCTACTTTTTGTCTGTGTTTTATGATAATGCATGGATGAGAAATTGCGAATGTCATTATATACATAAAAGTCTATTATCTTTTCACACAAGAATTGAGCGCCATTGTCTTACTATGACAATAGGCAGCCCAAATCTTATGAAGACAGACCATAAAAAATTGATGACAGCTTATTATCTTTTTACACAAGAATTGAGGGCTGCTGTCTTACTATGACAATAGGCAAACCAAATCTTATGAAGACAGACCATAAAAAATTGATGACATTTTCAAAAATTGGCTAAGCCAACACAACTACTTCAACAAATTTCAGGAGGTAATCCAACGCCACCAAGGCAAATCAACGTTACTTAAATGCCACAGTAAAATATATTTCCCACAGAATCAACAGATAAGGAGATGTGTTCCATTGCAATAGTTAACTCGACTACTGAAAGGCATGACCATGCAATTAACAACTTAACCACCTCTTTATGAAATCCTCGATAAAAGTTGTTTTTAGTCTAGATTTTGGCACCCCCCATAAAAAAAAATAGATCTTCACCTTATTACAAGAAACTGAGAATATAAGTGGTAGTAGAACATGCCTTCCATTTATGAAAAAAATCTCGCAGTCTTTGTCCAAGACAAGCTAGTTAGACTTCTGAAGATCCCTGAAAAGAGGAGAATTATATTTCTCATATTCAGAGATAACCTGGCTAAGGTTGATGAGTTTGTCTGTCATCTTTTGCACTACTTGAATTGACTAGATAACTTCATCTCTAGATCCACCTTAATCTTCTAAGAATTTTCTTTTATACAGTCTATCACCACAAAGCAACCCAAAACTTTACTTAATTGAGTTACAAATAAACACTTAATGGTATTTAGTGCTCTACCTTCATAACTAGGAAAATACTTGAAAAGGTTTATCAATTGATCGCTGCTTAAGCTATTAATAAGGACGTTGCCACGTATACTTCCAAATTTCAACTATTTTATGCTCGAAAATTGTGAATAAGCCTTTGGTAAGTAGGTCCAAAATTCATTAGAGAAAAATCATGAATTTACAACAAAATATTCCTTTATCAATAATCAAGCATGTATTTTCTTCATATTTGGGGAGCATCCTTATCTGGTTGTATCCAAGAGCGTATCAACAAAGCCTAGAGTTGAGAATCCCAATATTGAGAGACTATTGTTTCAGCATTTTACAAAAAAAAATAAAATCCTTCAAACAAGTGCAATTGAGCTTTGATAAGTCAATGTGCATCCATCATTTTCTACTAGATCTCTTTATCATAAAAACTTAAATCACAACATGGTAATCCACTTCTCAGAAGAGGCTTGCCTTAAGAAGCTATATTGATCTACTTGTGGATTTAATCTTGTTTGATAACTTTCTTTCTTTTTTATGGCATGGCTACCCATTTTGAAAAAACAATGAATTTCTATGTTAATATCAACTCTGAGCATCTCGGATGATTTCCAAGAAAATGCATCTATATTACTAAGAAAAACAAGGTATGTCGAGTATACCAAGTATATTGGCATATGAGTTGACAAAACCTTTTCTCAACGAGTCCTCTCTCATTTGGAAGTACCTTTGTAAGTTCTCTACTTCAATTGTTTTTCTCTCATTGGCACTGTCTTCCTTAACATAATTAAGACGAGACTTCCAAGATTGGATGAGATAATAGCAACAATTTACCTCAAACAATCAAAAGCTCAAGATGCTCATCACAATCCCTTCCAAGATAAAGAAAGAGGAAATTCATAAAACTCAATTTTATCATAATGTGAAAAACTTCAAAATAATTTATAACAATCGAGATAACAAGTGTTTCATCATAAATGATCCTAAACAACAGCAAACCATTGTCTAAGAAATTTAGTAATGGTGCAAACAAAGAAGTGGATAAATGTACTTTGAATTGTGTGAGCGTGGTTAAGATTTTACGCTAGGCTACTTCAAGTCAAGCCCCCAAATAATGGTTTGCACGGTATCAACAATGATTTTGATGCTCACTTGGATATACCAGGCTGGGCTTCCTCATATCACTTTTCATCTCAGAAGAAACTCTTTTAGGTGTATGTCTTTTATCAATATATAAAATAGAGCCTTGTACACTATGCATTCCTCGATGTCATGACTGTGTTTTTTATGATACAACCAAAACTCAAGACTCTTCAATTTCTTAAGCTAACTTTCTAAGTATTCTCAATTTTAAATAATTTTCATGCCAAGAACTAGTGTTTCATGGATCCATCAGCTATGATCTATATGATCTTATGAAATGGCATCCCAAGTGTAATAAATCAATCTGCTTATTTTTTCCACCAGATATGATGGAAGGTTGCTTCCACTGATGCTGATGTCCTGGTACTCTATCGTACCAAGAAAATTAGTGAAGTTTCTGGCAAGCACTTCAATTCTATAACAGATTACTCTACACTGATTAACTTTATTATTTTCAAAAGTAAGTTTTCCATGGTATTGGGAAAGTTTTTATAATCGAGAATTTGAAAGTCTTAGGTTGCAGACCCAGACTAAAAAACAACTTTTACCAAGGATTATCATCATCAATTACATGATAAGAGGCTTTGTTTAACTTTAATATGCATTATAACAGGATTTCACATTCATTCAGCTTGAAGTAGAAACAAGGAATGAGAGGGGGCTTCAATGGCATAGCGGATGCAAAAAAAAATTAAGGGGAAAAAACATGCATAGAAGAACTCTTCAAAAGAGTTGATACTAGAAGATGGCAAGGAAATTACACTACCCCAGATGGAACAATTGAAGTTGTGGCAAATATATGACAATTAATAGCATCGAATATGTTGTACATAAACAAAACAGTCTCAAAAGTATCCAGATGATTAGAAGGGCCAATGTTACCTTTATATAGCTTAAGTTGTGGAAGGTCAATGGAAATGGAAAGTTATGATTAATCATAATACTTTTTCCCTTGTCAAGAGGCTGATAGTTAGCCAACAAGAGCATAATGAAATGGGCAAGTGGCATGAACAGTCTCAGTTATGGTAGCTAGCAGCTAAAGGATACGCTTGACTTGAGTCCTGAGTTGTGCATTAGTAAACATGTTATTGCCCGAAGGTTCTTCAACCTAATGTTCAGTCATGCATGAGGACTCAAAATGAGCGCCTCTTCTGAAAATTATCTTCTATCACATCTACTTCATGGGCTACAGTCAAATACCTACAAACGGCTCTACAGATGTGAGGGCAGGAAACTCTTTTAGTCCCAAGACGACTTGAGAACACAAATCAAGAGTTCGAGATTTAGAAAGCATACCAAACCTGGATTACTCTACTAGGGGGCAGAAAAAAAAACACATACGGCGACAAAGGAAAGAGTACACAAGATCTGCAGGTTTTGATACACATTTTGAAACCCAATAAAAATGTTGACAATGCTTTAAAATAAGGGGAAAATGTAATATAAAAAAAATCTGCTCAAGCCTCGAAAAAAAATGTCCACAAGAAATGTAGATTAATTCATCATTGCCGAGCTGCTGCAAAATACAAAGCGATACTCATTGGTAGTTTCTAGAGAATCCTCTCAAAAACTCTCAAAGGATGATTCTGATCGGCAAAATTATGATAGATATTTAGGTAGTCTGCCACATAAACACAACATGGCGAGAGATGTCAGCCATTCAATGGCATTCATACTTAAATTAGTTCGCTCAATTCAGCATGAAATGTCAGCCATTAGCATACTTAACCCATCAATTTGCTCAATTAAGTCATGATGATTCAGCTCCCATTATTAGGATAAACAACACTATCAATACCATGACATAGTAAAAGACTTAATAATGTAGGCCATTTGACCTCCCTTCCTCCATCTAACACTCTCTCAAGTAGCTCTCCCTCTCCCTCTTAAGCCAATAGAAATACGGAGGCAAATGAAAGGTTATAGCATTGTCCCTTTATACTGAGCGGCTATAACTTGATTACTCCCAGTGTCTCTCTTCAAAAGCTAGCCAAAAACTAAAACCTCAGTCAGCTTGAACGAGAGAAATGAGATCAAAATTGTCCCTTTATACTGAGTGACTTGTTAATCATTTGAGGAGACGTGCTGCTATAACTTGATTACTCCTCCCAGTGTCCCTCTTCAAAAACTAGCCAAAAACTCCTAACCTCAGTCAGGTTGAACGCGGAAATAAAGTTTCCTAAATTTCCCAAAACAACTTTCCATTTTATTAAAGGCCTGATCCACTTTGACCAAGCACAATTGTAATGCTGCCAGTGAATATGACTTCAGAAAACACTCTGAAACAACAAGTTTAAGTTCTACATGGTAAACCCCCAAAATTGATCAACCAAGTTCACCAAAAGTTCAGGAAACCATAAATTATCACTTCCAAACTAAACCCAACCAAACTTGGTGAAGATCTTAAACCTTTCGCTTAACTGGGAATGTTGGATCATGATAAAATGGTTTTAAAAAGACATCGGCTATGATAAAAAATTAAAAAAAACAAAATTAATACAAAAGATTGGGCTGGTACAGAACAAAATCTTCACAGCAGTAAGGCAGCAATGTTAAAGGTCACAGCACCTTAATCATGTCCAGCTGTCTCTCGACAAGTTCTTGGTTATTTGAGCTAGTAAGGCTTCCAGACCATGTAAATACCGTATTGCCACTATGTAAAATGTAGCAATAAGAAGAATTCAGAGATGATGACACCTGGAAAAAGAAAAAATAAGAAACTACAAACAGATCGAGAACATTAATTGAGTTTAGGAGTAAAATGTACCGGTTTAACTTGAATTGCTTGCATATTATCAGGTCCAAAACCTTGAACTCTAAACAAAGCAATGCCGTCAGGAGAATAAGTCTCATCTTCAATGGCATTCTCCTTCCTGAACTTTTTGTATCCAGAGCTCATGCCACCCTGCAAGATTAAACTAAAAAAAGACATCAGAGGTGTTTTCCAGTTATACCCTTCTGGTATACTATGGAGCTTCTAGAAACCATACAGCTTAAATAAACTTTGAAAATACAGAAGAGTATGTAGTTTAGAAAATAACCTTAAATACAATCAAGCTCTGGAATATTGACAAAAACTGGGTAGGCTCCTTTCCCTCATAAATGCGAGCCTAGAAGAAGTTCATAAGCGAGAAACTGAAGATTACAACATGGTATAAAAAATCAAACTGAAATCCATCAGAAACTAAAAGTTTACTTGAACAGCCTGGAACTTTAAGGATTCGACCATATTTGTGGCAAGTGAAATAGCTGCAGCCCTCTCTTCCTGGAATTAATTCACAAGAAAACTCAGTACATACCAATAGAATTTTTTTTTAAGATCAAAGCTAGCAATTTTCCAAATAAAAAAGTTGAGTAATTTTAGCCCAAAACAACTTTATATTCTCTTCCAAAGCTGATTTTGCTTGAGGAAGCAACAGCTTGGAACCAAAAATAAACATAACGTGTGCTACAACTAAGAACTGAGTTTTCAGATAACAATCACAAAAATATGCATTTGAAGTTAACAGATAACAATGTAGGAATAACTTTAAAAAATTGCACTAAAAAAAAAAATAAAACCAGGGTAAATTAGTTAAAATTATAATACTTAATAATTTGGCTTACCACAGTGCTTTCCTTGCCAAACCAGGTGCCCAAAAGATATTCCTCTTTGTCATTTCCAGGAAAGCTATACTGAAAAATATAGCAATCTCCACTATAGAACTTTGACTGTTCAGAAGATGACAGAAGATATTTTTCATTCCCAGTTACTCTCCAAACCTATGCATTGAATGTTGAAGCCAATTGTCAGCATTTCAATTTCAAGTACAAGGTCTAATAAAAATTCCAGATGGATTAAAATTTAAAGTGAAAGCACGTCACTTTTAACAACCAAAATAAAAACAAAATAATGGTGAACTAAAAGTCCATAGAAAGCACCTGCAAATTGCCGGTGCAATCAATATATGGTTGAGGTTCTTCTTTCACAGGAGAAGCTTTCATGAGACCCTTAACATTTACACCTTGGCGTTTAAGAAGTGCTACACAAAGCAAACACTACTCAGCAAGTTACCCATAAAATGCATCAATAAATAAAAACTCATATTAAAAAAAGAATTTTCAATTTACCTGCCACTTTGCCTCTACCATCCTCAGAAACAGAGACATCAGCAGACCGTGGCCATGCATCAAACTTTGCACGGAACAATGTAGTCTCAAACCCCTCAATGACACGAATTATTTGAACTTTTAATCTACCAGGACCATGACTTAATTCCTAACATAGATTTGAAAGTAAACATGAAATATTAATGAGACAGTAAAGCAAATTTCATGCAATATAATAACAAAATATAATCTTACTTCAGCACACGCACTGGCACTTTTCCTTTCTTCAAGAGAAGTACTTCTCCCCATCCACACAAATACTTCAACGCCACAATCAAGTAGATAACACTTGTTCGTGTTCAACAACTCTCTTGCCAATTTATCAGCGACCACAGGCACTGGCTGCCCTTTTTCAATACTAAAATAATATGTTCCCATCAGTTACAAAAATTAAAACACAGAATCATTAACACTATCTCCCAAGAAGTTGGGGTCGAATTTTCCAATCCTTGGATGTCATGCATGCTAGTTAAATAATGCAAGAGTTATTTACACCAGTTTAATATCAAAAAATATATACATAAGGGTCCAATATTCTCTATTTTGGTTGATCAATCAGCTAAATAAGCCACATAAATCCAGCTTCTCATAAAGTAATCATAAGTAGTCAAGCTAGGCTACAAAGAAGTTGAACATTATTCAAAACTTCTAGACTCCTTATCAATTAGGCCGAATTTCATCCTTTTATTTAATTAGCCTGAATTTAACAAGAATAAAAATATACTTATTTGTACTTTAGGTAATAAGAATAAAGATAGGCTCGTCTTTAGGGTTTGATTATCTTTATAAATAGAACTTCTTGTATACAGTTTTAGATTATTATTGAAAAATAATTTGTTTGTTTCTTCCTCTTAAGAAAGTCTCTCATCTCCAATTGGACAAAGATAGAGATACTATTGAGGCAAAAATATTTGGCACTCCATAGAATAAGTCTTACTGAGGCCCGTTTGAATCATATGTAAGGTTCTCAATCAATCACTGATTACCTTAATCAACTTAAAGAGCTTGTTTTATGGTGTGGGATTTCTCATGACAATTGGCAACTGGCAACTATATTTGCCAATACTATAGAGTTAGAGGTACATTTAAACAATGCCAAAAAAGTTGACAATGCCTATAATAAGGTGCTTGAGTCAGAGGAACCATACACTTTACACTTTTAACCCTCAAATTGGTTCTACAAAACCATCAGCACTTCCACTTAGATTGCAAACTCCAGATCTACGCTAGGCTGACCACATCCTTGTATGGCCAAATGGCAAGCCTTGGTTTCTAAGCCTCCGTTTGCACCACAATGAGTGTGTTAGATAGACTGCCCTCTATTACGATCACTTAATTCACCTAAAGGACAATATAAACAAATGACGCCCTAAATTGGTCTTCTAATGAATCAAGGGAATGTTGATTCCAATAACCCCAATGATGAGGATGAGGATGCAATGGATGATAAGCCATTAATTGATGAGGAAGTTCACGCTTTCAACAACAGCCTTACACAGTTGCATATTACAAGCTGCATTTTTACATGCCCAACCACTTTTAAGAATTATAAAAGCATTAACATATTATAGATGTATGACATTAAAAAAAGGACAAATAAATTGGAAATGTATGATT
Organism: Phalaenopsis equestris; assembly: GCF_001263595.1. NCBI lineage: Eukaryota > Viridiplantae > Streptophyta > Magnoliopsida > Asparagales > Orchidaceae > Phalaenopsis > Phalaenopsis equestris. The sequence goes on from NW_018165530.1 coordinate 328,834, forward strand.
AAATACACTTTAACAATTAAACAGTTATTTAAAATTTATTTAATATCATTCTACATATAACTAATCTTCCATTTACTAAACAAATATACCGTTCACTATTTTACTTCGCTAATCTATACGTGCAACAATTGATTAAAACATTGGACGATTTTGATGTTGTAAGAAATAATAGAATTATAACACTACTTATATGAAGACAACCAAGCACAACATTCCATTCATTAGATTCTCATTTTCCCTTCACGTGATTAGAAAACATAGAGCTGGGCCAGAGGAGGAGTCTGAGCGTGGTGTATTGGGTCTACTAAAAAAATCCAATTTTTTTTAATTTATCGGATGAATTGACGTTTGATCGGGGTTGGTAGGATTAAAAAATTCATGTGTAAAAAGTTTATTTTAAGGTTTTTTTGTAAAATTTGATATGATAAATTAAAAAATAGCCACGATATGAAAATTTTATGATTTCTAAACTGTATCTAAAAGGCTGAGGCTTCATAGCAATTGATGGGAAGAAGTTGATCCAACTGCAAATCTTAGATCAATGTAAAATGAACTAGTTTAGGGAAGGGAGCAAGAATCCTTTATTCTAATACATGTAAATTCTTAAGGCTCTGTTTGGTCGAGATCAAAAAGAGTGCAATTGTATTCCTGTAAAATCAAAGCAATCCTAGTGTTTAGCCGGAACAAAAACAAATGCACTGTAAAATGATCATATATTTTAAATTTATTATTTAGTTTAATTTCTCTATATTTGAAATTTGTTGTATTTTAGCAAATTTCAAATATATTGCTTTATCTAAAATGTTCTCGTCGCCAACACCGAGTGCCAGCACAGCAGCCCGCAGCTCACAATCCAATAGTTGTTATCGACCGTTGCCCAAAGCCAGCTGCAATAGCCGCTACCCCACCGACTGCCTGCTGCCCAAAACCACCGCAGCCCCACCAATCACAGTTTCTTGTCGCTGCCCCCATTGGTCGTCTTCTCCTAGTGCTGCCCGCCAAAGGCCTTATTTAGCCGCTAACCCTGACAGCCCTCCTTCACTATCAACCATCAATCAATAGCCACTGCAGTCGTTGTTGACCACCAATCACCATTAGCCACCTATTGTCACTAGTTGCCACCATCCATAACCGTTGGCAGACATATTTTAGATTGATTTCATTTTTCTTCAAATCAAACAAAAAATATATATATAAAGGTCATGTATTTATTTTACATTGAACCAAATAACTCCAATGCATTCCGAATACAATAACAATCATTACACTCTATTCATTTAAATTACATTCTTTTTACAACAAACCAAACAACTCAAAAATGTAATTATAATTTTATATAAGATATGTACTAAATAAGTCTTTATATTGCAAAATACATGTTTTAATCCTACCATTCATAATTAAATGACCTAGTATCAATTATATGTTATGCAAAACACATGTTTGAAGCATATGAGCATGCCAAAGTTTTATTATAATATATTTTAAAAACATAACACCATAAATCTATTAGTATGTTCATAGTGAATGATATATTTATATATTCTAAAATGGAAAAGGCCATGAGTTTGCAGAAACAGTTGTGTTATAGGATAGGTTGGCAAAATTCATGAAGAAAAAAGAGCCCTCAACCTCTCAGTGTTCATTTGAGAGATAGTTCAATAACAATATATTGGATTACACCTAGGTCCTATTGATACTTAATATGTTAATTGATGAGTTAGAAAACAACCTTATGAAGATATGTGGCATGGATTGTCATAGAATTAACTACCATATGATGGCTAAGGAATCCACATATGACCTATTCTAAGTCGATGAGAATGTATCATTTAAAATAAATAAAATATGCAAATGAATGTTATAATGTGATAGATGTTGGGTATAATCACCATTTTTAAAAAATCACTTTGAAGTGTGTTTCCTGCGCAATGCAATGCAAAGCGCCTGCGACCCACTTCATGTGGTGTCACGCGAACACTGCATGTGAAGCACACTTTTATCTCATGAAATGCTCCGATGCACTGAAGCGAAGCGGGCCAGAGTCAATTTGTGAAACAGCAGAGAGGGTCCACGTCGAAGAAAAGCTGGCTTTGTTTGGCTTTGTTGTTTAAAGAGAGCAGATACAGGATCGAGCGCTTACTATTTGACTTCAACCTAGGGTTCGAGAGAAGCGTTTCAATTACTAATGCAAACATATAGGGCCTATGAATTGTATTTTGGCAATCAACTATGAAGCAAACGGCAATCAATTCAACACATGAAGGAGACGCAGTAGAAGGAGCATTCCATCAGACTCATATGCCGCAAATAGTTTATTTCCATCCACAGAACCCATAGGTTGCATGTTTTATTTTTCATTTTATTTATAATATTTATATCATATTTGAAAAAATAATTATTATTGGTATTTAAATACATTTTAATGTTTCGAGTAGTAATATTTTGAATTTTCGTTGCATATAGGTTCTTCTAATGCATCTAGAAAAAATAAAGTTACTGAGTGTGAGAAATACCTTCAGATGTAAAAGATGATTTATTTTCTTAAAGTAAAAATAATTAAATAAAAAAAGTTTATGTCAGGAACATCAGGAAAGGTTGACAAATATTTCCAAAAAAATTGGATATTCAACCACCCTTGCATGGTGATAAGAGAGCACTTGAACAATTTTTTATTCATTGGATCATTTTCTGTTTAAGGAACCTTAAAAAGAGTTTGCAAAAAGAAATAATATGAGACAAATGTGAATTAAAGAAAACATAAATAAAGGAATTAGAAATAGAACTGCGCAATACAAAGACAAATAGTTCTATCGAATAGGAATCCCTTTCAATGTGATTTAGTTGGAGAGTTCGATCATATAATGGATGTAATTGCGTAGTATAGACTAAACTTTCGATCACCATCCTATCATGAATTGAGGATTCATTTATTTGAACATGAATTGCAACGACTATGAAGAATGTAGAAGAATAAAAGACAAAAAAAAAAAAACTGGCAATAGAAGAAATACACTCTTTTGTATGATGGCTGATTGATTGCATAAACATTTTAAAATTAGTTTTTTGGTCAATTCACCATCTGGCACTATGCTTTTGAAGTCAATAGATGCATTTAAATGTTCAAAGTGCATTAAAGCTCTAAGAACGCACAGATGCACAAATTGAAAAGTTTATAATAAAATGTGCTTCAAGTGTTCACAAATAATCACTTGAGTCATATCCTAATGGGTTAATTATATATATATATTATATATATAATATTAGCATTTCATTCTTATAACACTAGAGTCCGCAAATAGATTTTTTGTCACGTAGGTCAAATGCTTAAGGAGAAGAGAATGCACATGAACTGAATACTTTGTGTGGCCCGGCGGTCCATTATATTAATATGATGTTAGAAAAAATTAGTAAAATGATCGTGTTAAAAATGCTATCAAAAACTTTAGAATTAACTAGCTATATATATAATCATAGAATAGTCCTTAATATGACGAGAAAATTGAAGACATAATATCACATAATTTGTAACAACATTTAACTCTTACGAGTATACATAAGCAAAAACAAAATGAAGATTTATGTTTGATTTTGAAGATTGAAACAAGTCCAAATTTAATATTTATTAAAAGGAAAAAAAGAAAGCTAAGGAGCATTTTGAAAGTTATAAACTCAATAGTGACAATGTTATTGTTAGCACATAATGATAAACAACAAATAATGAGTTATATTTATAATGCAAGACAGAGAAAGATGCTATCTTCGGTGCATTTTAAGGAAATAAAAAGAATGGGTTATTTACCACTGAGTATGTCATCTGCAATAGAGATAAGAAAAATTATGTGTGAATATGATTAACTAAAGCTTTTTCATAAATTTAAATTTTTATTTGATTAAAATTTTCTTTAACATGGTCTTAAAATTGTCATTTAACGAAGTGGTGGGTAATGTATAGCGCGTCAACCCCAAATTTACAAAAAAAAAAATGATCATCAATATTTTAGGTTTGACTTACAGTGTTACTAGATTTGAGAGAAATAAGAGTATATTCGAGCAAGTAAATATTTTTTACATTTTACAGATATTAAATAATTCATATATGTTATAGATGCATTACGTTATTTTTTATAGATTCATCCACAAAAGAGAAATTGATTAGATTAGAAGTGATAATTTAGTTTTCATCAAGTATAATCAAACTTTAAAAATAAGATTCAATTTGAAAGTTATCATTGATCCAATAAGTTTAGATTATATTGATTAAAATTGTGAAGAGTTGATCGGAGAAATGGATGATGCTATTGAGCAACAGTTTCGCGCTTGGAGAAATTGAAGATGCTTATGGAGAGGTTAATCAAAAATAATCTGTAAATTAAGGAGATCAAAAAATAAAAAGGATTCGTAGACATTGAGATATAGTTCTTCTCAAAATACATCCACTTATTTTGTGCAAAAAAGATATGATTAAATTGGTTCACGAGAAAGAAAAGAGGAAGAAGAATTTGAAGATGATAAAATTTTACTTGAAAAAGGAAGTGATTATATGAATGAAAGAGAAGATGAGAACTAATAAATTTCTTTAGTCTATTTTATGAATCTTGTGCATTAAAATGTAACATTCTTTACGAATAATAAATGCTTTTTATCTTTTATGTTATTTTTAAGTTTTGAATTATTATAATAAATTTTAGAATTTAGAAATTATAAAAAAAATTTGAAATTTCTAGGTACACCCTTGAAATTTATCGTCAAATTAGGTATGTGCATCATATTTATTTTCTATTTTACATCAAGTTGTAAGTCATCTAACAAGATATTCCATGTTTTATAATAGTTAATGAATGCACGCACCATTATATTAACTATTTTTATGTAGGTTATTAGGCATTATAGTTAATAAAAGGGTTGATTCGCTTCGCGCTTCGCATATTGAACACATTGGGTACAATAACAATAAACTTGACTAGCATAATGCATATGATGATTAGACATTTAAAATTTTTATTATGATTCTTTTAGTAAGACTACCGTGCCATTATGATAAATTTTCATCAAACATTTAATTTTATAAGAGTTATATTTGATGCATCAAAATCGTCTATAATTAAGATTTTAATCATGTCCAGATCATGATTAATGTGTTACGTTTTTCTCTATTCCATAAGTATTTGAATGATGCATTATCTTATTAAGCTTTAAAGCCCACAAGATTATTATTGTGCTTATTGTTAAGGGGGATCAATTTTGAATTTACTACTCTATGTTTTGATATAAGATATGAGGATCAATATAAGATGAATGTTTTATGCTATGCATGTAAACTCTATATTTATTAGAATATTTGTAGATGATGGAATGAAATATTCTAAGATGCTTCCATACAAAAAACTTTTGCTAACCTATTAGAGCTTTACTGAGTTAGGGTAAATGTGGCATGTTTAGATTTGAACAATTTAGATGATTGAGTTTATCACCTACTCTATTTTAATGAATAGAGCCCTAAAATAAGTATTGATAGGTATACTCTATCAAATGTGATTTATCATTAATGACCTCCCTCTACTTCTTAAAATGGACATCTTCTCTGTTTTCATTATTAGAGGTTGGTGGTTTCCTATGAGGTGCACCTCCTCTAGGTTTGGATATGATTTTTACTCATCTACTCCAATGGGTAAAATAGGTAATGGAGGTGAAGTTTATATTCTATAACTTTGCAAATGAATCACATGGGCTTGCATTATTTTTTAGGTTCAAGTATTTGATTCTTTCTTTCTTCTAATATCCTTTAGTCTTTTAAGTCATTTTCATAGATCATAAGATTCAAAATATCTATTAACTTTGTTAATTTTTAAATTTGATATTAATAGGTTGATTTAGGTGACATGTAGTTGATTTTGTAAAAATGATGTACTAATAGATATGAGAGGAAAAGAGTATTTAGATTTGAGGGGGTAAAAGAAAAGATATTATAAATATGCAACTAAAATGAAATTTCATGCTAAACGAAATTCTAGATGAGAAGGGGGTATAAGACTTATTACATCTAAAACTCTCCTTAAATAGTTTATCAGTTCGCCATCATCATGTCATATTTTATACTGGAAAAAGCCAATGTTGGGTTTCTTTGTGACATGATCTACGAGTAGGTTTAACACCTAAGCAACAACTAAATTCTTTTCACATGGCTTGGATGGACTAGACATCTATGTCAGTCATTAAGAATAATCTAGCTTTAATCCAACTGGATAGTTATAAAGCCAATTGCTAGTATGATAGTAACCCCAAGGTTGTAACACATATTGCTGTAAGTGATCAAGACTTAATGAGATAAATTTTAGCAACTATAGGGGATAGCACTAATGTCTTCAAATTCAATACTAATCTATTCACTGTTCCCTACTAGGCTTATAGAATCTTTAGATAGCCAAATACACAAGCTTAGATTTGCAATGAAGACCACTTTAGCCAAATTTCAAGGCTCACGAGTAGCTTCCGCCAACTATTTAGTGGTGAGAGTTAGCTAGTGTGGACAAGTACGATAATACCTCCTAGGGTCTTAGACATCATTGCTTCTAAATACATCAAAAGACCAAAAGGCATTGGCACATACCTCCACTATTTTTATCATAAGGCATTCCACCCTACATTGTTGTTGTATGATCAAAAGGCCAGCTAGAAGCTATTATTGTGTTCATTGTGCTCCTTCTAATACTCAAACATGAGGTTTCCCTTCATGTCTCTAAAAACCCCGCAAATGCTGTTGTGCTCACATGCCTTCCAAGAAGGATTCTCATCACACTAGAATTTGAATGAACCCAACTAAACATGTTGAGCTTAATTATCTAGTAGATGGAGTAATGCTGATTGGAGGATTAATTTGAAAAAGCCTAAGTCTGCTCATAGTATAAGCACTTTTGCTACTAAAAAAAGATGAAGCTTAGCAAATCTAAGCAAACAATCGTGCAACCAATAAAATCACTATAAAATACAAATTTTTAAATCTAAACAGAATGGGCTTGACATAATATATGGGTCATCATACTTTTCAATGTTTGATCTGTGCGATGAGGACTACCGAATCAAGATCTATCCTAAAGACGCATGAAAGACAATGTCCAAACAACTGATGGATTTTATGAAAATGTTAGTTCTGTCATAATGCTACCAATACTCTAATAAAAATGAAGAATCAAGTCCTTAGATCATTCACGGGCAAGTTTCTAGAGACAAACTTTGATGATATACTGATTTACAGTTCAAATGAGATACTGTATCTTGGCCACTTGCCTCGAGTATTTCTTAAGGGAAGAAAATTTGTTCATTAATATTTTAGAAATGCACTTCTATGTAGTCCAAAACATATTTCCTCGAAAAAAAAGTTAATAATTCTTTAAAAAAAAAAATTCTTTAAAAATTATTTCTTTACTTTATATTGCCAACTAGAGGCTTCAAAGCATATCATAAAAATCAAGGAAATCTTGATTAATCAAATCCAATCCTATCTTTAACCTTAGGAGTTTTCATTATGCAAAAAAAAAGTTGTCTAGGTATAATATGTTTCCCATTGTTTAAAACTGCGCAATGTGAGTCATGCCTTGCGACAATTTTAAAGAAAAATGATTTAAGATATATGCTTTGAGAAGCTTGGGCGAGTCGTACGCCTCACATTAGTTGAAGCACGCCTCACCAGAATTACGCCGAGGCATGTGCCTTTCGCCATTAATTTTTTCTCCCTATATTAGAGAGTTCAAAAACAAACCAAAGTCACAATGTCAAGTGCAAAAACTCCACCCTACCTAGTCTTGCTTCCCAGCATTGCCACCTGCTACTTTCGTTGCCGGTGTCGTTGCTTATGTCGATGATGTCATCGCCATTGCTTGCTCCCACTACAACAGTCACTTGCTTCTTATGCTACAGCTGATGCCTACTGCTCTTACCGTCATTATCGCCACCACCTATTACTCTTGCAATTGTCGCCAGCTGCTCCTACTACTGCAGCCAATTGATCTTGATGTCGCCAATTGCTCCTGCTACTAATGGTGTCTCCAGCTAGAAATGTTGACACCATAGCTGCTAGCTGCTCCTGTTGCCTCGTCCCTGCTTGTTTCTCATGCTTCTGCCATTGCCACTTGCTACTTCCGCCAACATCGCTTTCTACTTTTGTCATCGATGTTGTTACCAATGCTTGTTTTTTTCTACAACAATTGCATGCTTCTTTTTCTAAAGCCGCTTGCTACTCTTGCTGAGTTGTCGCCACCTGTTGCTATTGCTGCCCAATGGCCTATAGCTCCTACTATTGTCGTCGCCACCACCTCCTCATACTTCCACCACCACCTACTCCACAAACTTATGATTATTAATTATGTTATTTAGATCTATGAATGTTACTATGTTGGTTGGACAATGTAAGTGAAAGAAATCTATTATACTAAACTCATCTTATGTCATAAATTAAATTTTTATATTACTTTCATTTTATATTTTATCTTAGTTTGATGGCCTAATTAGTTAAAGTTTACATTATATTTTTATTTTTGTTTAAGTCATTGCATGATATTTTGCGGCTAATGCAATTTGCTTTTTCATATAAATGCAATTTGTTATTTTTTACAATACTAAGAAGTTAATATATTATTTTTTACTCATTTATTTTTACTTGCGTAATTTTCAAACTATGAGACTCATGTCTCGCCTCACAAAAAAAAAAAAAAATGCCCCGATACCCAACTACACAAGTTTAAACATTGATGCTTACAAAGCCTTCGAACAGATAAAAATGTTAATGATTGCATCACCAATTTTGAGACTTCCTAAAAAATTTTTGAGGAACCTATGATACCGCTTATGCAAGAATAAATGGCTCAATCACCTACTTTAATATGAAAACAAAATGGGCTAAGTAAAGATGCTTGTACAAAAAATTTTATATCATCATTCATGCTCTAAAACACTTATGACATTACTTGATATAAAAAATGTATTACCAATTTTAATAACCAAGAAAATTTAAATACATATAGCCAAGTAGAAGGTAACTAAATTAGATTGAACACCTTCAAGACCTTGCATTTGTATTCAAATGAACACTTTGCAATCAAAACAAACCTACAGATGCACTTTCCTGGATTTATCAACACTTAACTTCTATTTGTAATATTATACTACACTGAAAAAGAAACCAACAAAACCATTAAATATATCTCAACTTTCATTTGTCTAATCACGATCACATGGAACTGGCATGCATTCCTTCTACTACTTGTGAAGTTCAAAATGGAAATCGTTATTCTGATAACCTCCCTTTGTTATTAAATTGTTTGGAAATGCAATTTTGATTGCATGATTTGTCATGTTGGATAAAATGAAACTAAAAACATATGTTGTGACCATTAATTTTATTTGTCTTTGTTAACAAAAAATATTGCTATACTGATTACTCAGTATCGTGCATGCTAGATGGATAAAATTATTTAACTCCTGGCATAAAACCTCTCTTCCAGTCACTTCTACCCCTTAGGTTGACTTTTCTTAAATTTTGGTGTAGGATTATCAAGGTTCACTAGAGGCCACAACTATATGTCGGTTGTGCTAAACAAAATTTCAAAAATGTTTTACTTCATGTTCACAAAATATTGATGGATCTTATATTGATAATCTTTCTTTATGAACATAATTAAAAATAAGGGAAATTTAAAAAAATACCACATAATTCTTATGCATTTGCATATCTAACACCTAAAGTAAGATATTTACATTTACAACATCTTGGTACTAAAAAGTTATGCATGAAAATGTGTACTTCACGTATAAAAAGTTAGCGATAGCGGTATTTTTTTTTATTGTGATATCAAAGACTTGAGTGTTATGTATGTAAATATGGAAGTCCAGGTAAATATAAAAGAATTATATGGTATGTATGTAAATCACCTTAAATTAAATGGGTAGTTGTTGATCTTACTTTTGGTTGAGGTTTAGTTTTTCCTCTTTAGTAGCCTAAGGTCTAGCCATAGGACTTTCCTATTGACTTTCTTAGAAAATTAGACATGGAACCCTCACCATTAGAAATTCTACACTCTTCTCTACTCAACTTGGAGTTCCACATATTAGTCATAACCTCTGGCATTTAGTAGGTGTGATCACT
>NW_018165530.1:339043-341473 GCF_001263595.1 Phalaenopsis equestris
TTTGCACTCACAATCACTCATTACCCTAAACCCAGAACTTCTAGGCTTTGGTCCCTTGATACTTTTGAGAGACTCCTGTAGGTGGTTCCCTAAACCCATTAGCCCTAGGTTAGGGTTTAGCTAAGACCACTACATAGAGGACCCAAAATAGGTTTTCCATTGGTCCATGGCTTATTGATGCGGGTTGACACTCCAACTCTACCAAGATACCTAACTTACCCTTTTGCCCCTAAATTCCCCCCAAATTACTTAGATACTCTTGGGACCCCAAATTTGGCCAAAATCTCCAAATCTAGCCAAAATACCCAACTTGATTCAAAAATCATTTCAAACACCTTGAAAACACCCAAACTACCCAAAATCCCCAAATTGACCAAATTACTAAAATACCCCTCTATAGCCCAAAATTCCAAAAATTTTCAAAAATTCTCAATAAATCCCAAATATCCCCAATTTCATTTTTCTCAACTACTACATGACTCAGTTTGGTCAATTTGATCATCTTTAACCAAAACCCCCAAATTTGTCTTTAAGAGCCCAAATTTCCCCAAATTCAACTCAAATGTTCATCAATTTGATCTCAATTGACCACAATTCCAATCATAAACTCAAATTAACTTTTTATATGGCCAAATTAAATGAAACACAAGCTTAATTTGTCTATGATTTGAACTCAATTTTGATTTAGGTCAAAACCCCAATTTTGATCATATGACCTAATCTCACCAAATTAAACCCATAGGTCACTCAATTGGCCACAATTTGTGTAGAAAAGTCACAAAAATAAAATAAAAATATCATCTTACTCAGTGAACAGAGGAGAACAATGTAGAATAAATTTCAAGTCCATTTGATACACAAAATATTTTTAATTAATTAAATAATATTTGGAATCATTTGATTCTCCATGCATATTGACACATCACCTTGGCTTGAAATTTTGGCATGTTGTAGCCTCTGACAAGGAAAACATCCTATGATTTTTCCAAAATTAGAGGATGTTCCTATACAGAGATCCATATCTTTCAAGTTTTTGCGCATTATTTCCGTAAAATAATCATGAAAATTATTATATTGATTAGAAAATTCTAAGAAAATTTTGAAAGGTCCACCATAACTAAGGAAGCTTTTAGAAAAAATTTCATGGGTCAAGTCATTTAAAATGCACTTAAATTTTACAAACACTGAATCACTAAGATAATTAATTTTGAAAAATATAAACATTTAAATGATTTGATTTTTTATATCCACAGTGATTTATGATCCAGAGAACTCATCATAAAAATTTTAAAATATTTTGAGTTCATTTGACAACTTAAGTTGATTTATAAAGATAAATACCACTTTTGGCATTTAAATGATTTTTAAAAATTAAAATATAACTCAAAAAATTATGAAATTTAGTTTTTTTAGTTCATTGTGATCAGGGGTATTTTTTTAAAAATAAAATGATATTTAAAATAAAATTTTATAAAAACTTGATTTTTAGCCTATTTTAAAATATTTAAATAATTAAAAATTCATAAAAATCACAAAAATAATAAAACTCATGGAAATGTTCTAAATTGCTTCCTAATCACTTATGAACAATTAGAATACTTTTCCTGATTTTTTAAATAAAGATATTAAATTTTAAAGCCTAAAAAATAATTTTTTTAAAGCTAAAAATGAGTTTTAACTAAAATAATTCCAATAAATAAAAAAAATCATAAAAATATGAAATTTGGTCCTCTGAGTTCTCTAACCTCAGAGAGATTTTTCAAAAAGACAACTTAATTTTCACCATTTAAAATATTTTATTTTTATTAAATAGCTCAGAACTTAAAATAATTCTAATAAATCACAGAGAATTCAAAAAATTATGAAATTTGATCTAAAGGTTTATCTGGTCTAGGTCTACCTCCAGTAAAAATTTCAAGGGATTAGAATTCACCTTGGTCGAGCTAGAAATTTTCCTTGAAAAATATTATTTTTGTGTGAAAATAATTATATAAAATAAATTAAATTCTGAAATATCACATTTTCTCCTCTGATGTCTTGATTGATGTCTTGATGAGGTAGGATAAAAATTTCAAAGTCATTTGAATTGAACTTGACAAATTATGAATTTGAATTGAACTTTGAATTGAACTTGACAAATTATGAAGTGATAGAACCTTAGGGGCAAATGTGTAATTTTGAAAATTTTGCCTTAATTAACATTTACGCTTAATTTAAGGAGGGAAAATGGGTAACTTCTAACCTTAATCAATTTATTTGATGCTTGAAACATAAGGGGTTAATTGGTAGAGACCAATTTCACTTTCCTCATTAAAAAAAAATTAAGATTAATAAATTTCTAAATTATTAAAATTTGGAAGTTTATTAAAATTAAATGATCCTAGACTTAGGGGTATAAATTTTGAAGTCAATTTAATACCCCTATTTTGA
>NW_018165530.1:341583-342080 GCF_001263595.1 Phalaenopsis equestris
AATTGATTCAACAAGGATTAGAGCAATAACCATAACATAATCAAACATCCTTGAAACACCACTAAGTCCAATTAGGATTAAAAATTTGGCTAAGTGTTTAAATTACACTAACTTCCCATTTAAGGGAATTCACTCACATAATCTGCAAATTGAATGATAAATGATAATTAACATATTCTTAGGGATAATTGAGAAATCAATGTTCACTGAGCATTAAGGATATTTATAGTAAGTCACTGAGCATTAAGGATATTTATAGGATGAATTATTAAGCAACATAATAAGTTTAAAAAGAGCTCGGGATTTTTCACCAGGCAACGAGAGAGTAGCATGGTATTGCTTCTTTCTCTAGATTTGTTGGATACCTCGTAGATCTACCAAACTTAATATGTTTTGTTTGGCAACATCATCCTTAATTAAACTTCTAAAGGACCCGCCAAGATATGACATAGGGTTAGGAAAGCTACCAAAACTTTACTTTTCCTGCTCTTCATAAA
>NW_018165530.1:342180-342690 GCF_001263595.1 Phalaenopsis equestris
TGTTGTTGTTGTTGCTGTTGTTGCTGTTGTTGTTGTTGTTGTTGTTGCTGTTGTTGTTGTTGTTGCTGTTGTTGCTATTGTTGTTGTCATTATCATTATCATTGTTGTTGTTATTGTTCTTGTTGTTGTTGCTATTGTTGCTACTGTAGTTGTTGCTATTGTTGATACTGTAGTTGTTATTGTTTGTTATTGTTGTTGTTGTTGTTGTTGTCGTTGTCGTTGTTGTTGTTGTTGTTGTTCTTGACACTGGCTGTTGTTGGTAATGGTTATTGTTGTTGTTGTCGTTGTTGTTGTTGTTGTTGTTGTTGCTTTTTTTGTTGTTGTTGCTGTTGTTCTTGCTGTTGTTGTTGCTACTGTAGTTATTGTTGTTGTTGCTACTGTAGTTGTTGCTATTGTTGGTCTAATCGTTGTTGTTGTTGTTGTTGTTGTTGTTGTTGTTGTTGTTGTTTTTGGTGGTGGTGGTGTTGTTGTTGTTGTTGTACACACTAGAAAACTCAAACTCATCGCGGC
>NW_018165530.1:342738-357646 GCF_001263595.1 Phalaenopsis equestris
TGTCTTCCCCAGCTAAACCAATCTTCCTTCCTTAGACTTAAACAACAAAGCCATAGGACTTCGAGGTTGCTTGTTTATGCAACGTAAATCCTCACCTTATCTTTAGGCTTTTGTACATCTCTGCTATACAATATAAGTCCTAACTCGTCTTAGGATTCTGAAGTTGTCGTTTGTCACGACCTAAATCCTCACATCTTTCAAGCTATTTGTGCGATAGTTTCACACGAATGTACCTAACTAATAAAATTGGCAGGATGAAACATCTAAATATCTCTCCTCAAAACTGAAGCCAAACATTAGGATGGCTTGGGAAGTCACCGATGTTCGCCTCTGGATCCATGACATCCCCTAATTCTTCCTCCTTTTGATTCTAAAATAAATCTTTCCAAATTTGAATCAATCCCCTTTCACACCTCTACGTCCGATTTCATTAAAAAGTCCTACCCTTTGAAATTCCTTGAAGATAATATTTCTTGATTTTTATCGAGAGTTTTCTTAGGTGACTTTGGTCATTTAAGATATAATTAACTATAGGGGTTTGCCCTTATAGGAAGCATGTCTGAATCCAGCTTAAAATAAACTCTATTTAATTATTTATATTAAATAGGGGAACTTGTCGGCAAATACAAAGGTTTAGCAAACCAAACGAACGTCATACTTTCCTTAATTTATTTGATCGAGTCTCATCCTCAAGTCTTGTGTTTATCCTTTGGGATAGATACAGGATTTAAGGTACAGTGTTCTTTCATTTTAAACTATAAAAAAATATGGGGTCAGTTTGATTTCATACTTCAACGTTCTTCCGAAGCGGGCGACGGAATTTCGATTCTGATCACCGACAGCATCTTACGGGCAACTCCCCACAAACCCCACTTTTCCTCTCCGACAGTAGCTTAAGGCCATAGTATCTGAATGATAATTTTGTTTCTAACTTTTAGAACCCCATACAAAGATTGTTCAAAACTACCATTAAGCTTTTATCAAACTTCCATCATCAAATTGAAAGTAAAGCTGGAGCAGTGAATAAATGTCTGGGAAATTTCCTAAGTTGTCTGGTTGGTAAGAGAACATTAAACCAATTTTTAGTCCTTCCTACTAATACATTTGCATATAATAGCATTGTATCTAAATAAAAAATCAAGACAATTTATGATTATTCGAGGAACAAGCCATAAAAAGCCTATAGATCATGTCCCTGCATTATTACATGCAATCCAATTTTGCAGTATCATTTGCAGAGTAGATAAATGGTTTACAAGGTAAAATAAGAATGAATGTTTACATAATAACAAATATTGAATGTCAAAAGAGGAACTCAGTAGTATGAAGGAGGTAACGTCCATGATTCATGTGTACGCCTAACTTTTCACGAAAATAAAATACAAGAAATTGAAAGCAAGAGCTTGCAACCTTTCTCCAATAAGAAAAATAATCATGATGGTTATATTTTATAGTTGCCACCTGATATAAAAATAAGTCCTATTTTAAACACTGGAAATTTAAAACCTTATGGAGGAACTTTCAAAACTTGAGATTTGCCCATTGATTCTTCAACGGAATTGACTCTACTATAAATGCTACCACTACCGCATCCGTCATTCTTGCTACACACTTGCCTCAATGTTGAGATCGAATCAAATGAAATTATAACTGAAGATAAAAATTGAGTGCAGATTTTTAATTTATAGATGAAAAAAAGAGGAACTACAAAAGACTGCACCGGATATCTTGGATGATTAGATTGTTGCTAACTCAACAAGTAAGAGTTTTTTGCATCTAGAGGGAGTTCATCCAATCCACTCCGTTTGGTTTATCATTGAGGAAAATAAGCCCACCAACTCCAATTTCTCATAAGCAAATCACCAAGCTTTAACGGAGCTAAACGCGACCCATTTTAAAAGATTTTTAGACGCCTCATCAATTTAGATTGACATTTTCTTTATTTCATTTTATTTGTCATTAGATTAAATATAAAGATGTTAAGGTTAATCCCATTCTTATTTGAGATAATAAGAAAAATTGCATCCCATCCTTACCTTAGGATTTGTATTCATTTCTAAATAAGATAGCTTGAATGAACCTATGAAATACGGACACGACATGGGGACACACCATAATTAGAAAAATAAGTATTGGTGCATCATGGACATGTCTTAATATTTAATTAATTATCAACATATACTTTTTCATTATCATTTATAATACTAGGGCGGCTTTGACATCACTTGTCTATAATGAAAAGAACTTTTAGTGTAATTGTCGCTAATTTCGAGGGTGCTTGGATTGGCTACGATGAATAAAGTTGACTCCTGCTCAGGTTGCAACAAAGAAGCTCACGACTTCCATTTTATAGTGCATGTTCAGCTTAGATGAATAAAAGAGAACTAGAACGCTTTTCTTCAACGAATGCAAGATGAACCTTTAGCGCTCAACTTCAATAAACAATGAGAGAACTATTGATGCACGGATTCGACGAATATTAGATGCACCTTTGATGCTCGATTTTGACGAATGTTAGAAGGAGTTTTGACATGATGATAGAGGATGTGGCTTCAACTGTGAGGCATAATAAAGGTTATACGTAAATTTAAAATTGTATACTTCCTGTGTCCCGTTTGTTCCCAAATCATGTTGAACACATATCTGATGCAGTGTTGAGGCATATCTCAGACATGTTCTGATGTGTCGGACAAGTGTTAGTGTCTGACACGAGCATTACGGATTTTTAGAAGTGTCAGTGATACATAGAGATGAACTTTTGAAATACTTTTGATAAATAAATTATTTGTTGAGGCTCATTATCAGTATTTGTTCTTCTTCTATTGATTCAAATAACATATGTGGTTCAATCCAAGTTGCGAATGCAATGAAATCTTCTCTCACTCATGATATCTCCTTGTCAACTGAACAAGATAAAAGAGAAATCCACTAACACTTCCATCATTATATCATTTCTAATTTTATCATAAATTCAGCTTAACATTACCTCCACCAAAAACTTGAATAGATTGGTCATCAATTAAAATCAAATCCTTCAAACCAGTTTATAAAGTTGAATTATTTATATGAAAGTTGTGACATGAGATTACCTAAAGAGCTTTACTGTAGGAGTGATTCCATTTACATTATCATCAGCTCCTCTCCTTGGAAGAGGAGCGAATCCACCAAAAAGGCCCCAGAACTCTCCAGCATCAGCATCAGCCATTAGCTTTCCGTCCTCTAAATAATTTTTTCCATTTTCAAAATAGAATCATCATTCGTAAGACAATATTGGGTATCTAAATGGCAAACACTTACCGACAGTCGCCACATCACACTTTCCATCATGATAAGCATCTTTAACATATTGAACAACTTCAAGAGCTTTAGCTCTCTCCTGAATAGATGAGTTAGAACCATTGAACTGAAAAATCTTGGACTTCGTGTCAAGAATAAAAATGCTATCATGGTTCAACGAGGATCGAGCAAAAGGAACCTAGAGAAAAATAAAACCATTATCAGGATATTCAAATAGATAAGCTACATAGAATACCATCATTAAATATTTTAGATGGATTCATACTTACCTCTTTAACATGAACAGCATGTTTTCCTTCGCAAACAAACAAGCGAGTCTTATGATCATGTTCATTCACTTCAATATGCTTGAATCCAGATGCCATCCCCCCTGATTGTGGTATGATACATGGTTTAAAATAAGACAAGAATTTGTCAGTCTCATGGCTTTGCACTTCACGGTATTGAACAGCACGACCACCAAGTGCTGCATCCAGCTCAACTGTCTTGATTGCAGCAGCACCAGCTTCATCCTGCTTATTAGTATATTTAATACAAGAATACATGAGCATGCCAATCAATCATGAGAGCAGGAACAAGAATATGACAAAAACCAATGCAAAGAAATGAAATTGATTAGTAAGCAACCTGACTGCAATTTTCACCCAGCCAATAATGAATGTCATTTCGAAGAGCACCGCTTTTCAGAGCAGTTGTCTGTTCAAGAAAAATTAATTAATTTCTAAAGGACTATATGAGGGCCAATAAACATTTACTAAAATAAGCTAAAAATGTCAAGTCAGAATCATTAAGATTTACAAGTCATAATTAAAAAAAAAGATCAAAAGGTGTGATCCCAGTAAACTACAGTAATGTTCAAAATTCTACTTGCTAATGGAAACAATCCAAACAATTAGGCAGAACTAATGCTTTCCAGCTAATCCAGGAAGGTTTCCAAGCATCAAGATGTTAGATCACACCAACAGCATTAATGGCTGTCATTGTCATACCCTCCAAGGGAAGGATCCATTGTGATATTTCACCACAGTTATTCTATCGAAGATAGGATCCTTATAATATTAAGCATGCCAAATGTTTTTTCTTCTAGCACTACTTTTGTAAAATGTTTTAGGTTATACTTCAGCTATCCCTTGCGCATTAAAAGCGTTGGCACACAATATTTCCTGAGAATTTCTTTGTAAGTTGTTCTCTTTCATTCTATACAAGTACTACAACAACAACAACAACAAAACCTTTATCCCACTAAATGGGGTCGGCTACATGAATCCTTTTTCTCCATTACGTCCTACTTAGTGTCATATTTTCATTTAATTCTAATAAATTAAGATCATTTTTTATACAATTAGCCCTAGTCATTCTAGGTCTAGCTCTGTCTTCCTTAACATAAGTCGAATCTAGAAAATCTACTCTTCTAATCGGATCATCAGATGGTCGACGTTTAATGTGACCAAACCATATAAGACGACTCTCTCTAACTTTGTCCGTCACTGGAGCTACACCAACCCTATCACAGATATACTCATTTCGCATTTTGTCTCTAAGTGTAAAGCCACTCATCCACCTAAGCATTCTCATCTTGGCAACACTTAACTTAGTTTTATGCTTCTCTTTTAAAAGCCAACATTCTGCGCCATAGAGCATTGTCGATCTCACCACCATCTTATAAAAGGAAAATCAAATACAAGTACTAACAAAGGAAAATCAAATACTACATTAGTCCTAGCCAAGCCACCATTGCAAGATGCGACATCTTTGGAAGTGGAATCTTCGGGAAAATCCTCCATCAGTTCCAAAAATTTAACAAATTGCTCAACGACCCCTAATGCCATTACCCATTTCAATTTCTCTCTCTAAAGAGGACTTCAATCCATAAGCTACACAAACCCACTCTTTGGCCTTGACCAAAAATTCAATCTTAAGCCCCGAGAATTCACTCTTTGTAAGAGTTTTAAAAATAAATAATAATAACAATAATTAAATTAATTCAATAATTAAATAATAAAACATAATTTAATAATATTAATAATCATTACTAATTTCTTGAAATATATCTCAAAATTTTAAGTAATATAATAAAAAATCTATCAAAATAAATGAATTATATTAATTTATAAAAAAAAAGAAAGAAGAGAAAATAACTGCTTCCTTGGACATTTCTCGAATACTTGGGTAATTAGCGCCTCTTAACCAATTTAAAAATTGATATAAGAGCATGTAGTTGGGCTGGTAGAACAAAGGGGGAGGGAGGGAGGGAAGCGAGCATGCAAAGCAGGCAAGCAGAACATATGCAATCATGCAAGTGTTTCATGCTAGCCAAGTCAAGCGTAAGAGATGCATGCAAGAACAAAGATTGGTAAAACTGCATTGACCAACAGCTATGTGTGTGTAGGAGGTCAATTTTCAACACCAAAGACTAGAGCTTTTCTTCCTTTCTCTTCAAATTAAGAGGGAAATTCTGATAATGTTTTAATATAGTGTAAACCTTAGAACTAGACTAAGCCATGCCCAAGGAAATTTTTAAAAGTTTTTGTGAGAAAGAAAAGAAGAATAAATAAAAAAAATAAAACATTGAAATGTGCATATAACTCTAAATTTCATTGAACAAATCAGAAATTTTCAACTAGCTAAATTACAAAAGTAGAATGTTCAAGTACATGTTTTACATAAATCTCAAAAATATGTGTGTACACACACGCACACACACATGATAAATATAAAACGTAATATTGATTTCTAAATTCTAAGATTTGATAAAAATAACCATGCAATTTTCAAAGCAGCCAAAGCTTCTAGGCTTTTATAAGCAGCATCAAGGAAGCTTTTAGGCTTCAAGCACTGAAGAGATAATCCTCATAGTTGGAATATGCCACTAAAAACTACACATACCCACCAAAGGTGTTGTCAGTTATGCCTTTTTATTCGACAGCAAGCACAGGAATAACTATAACATTTAAAGGAGATGGACACAACATTACCAAAAATAAGTTGGCTTTATGAATCCTCCATTCAGAATGCTTAATTGTTGTATGAGGCACTAACTCTAGTCAATGAGTAATAATTACTTGCATGAAAATAAGAAGGCCCAGAGAAACACCTTTAGGATTACATACGCATCTCCACTGAAAAATTTCCCGTATGAAGATTTTGGAACAGCCACAGGCTGAAAATTTTCAATTCGCCAGATTTCCAGCCCGCTATGAACTGTCAAGGAAAAAAAGAATGCAAATCCAAAAAATAAGCCAAATAAAGTGAGCGAGATTGGAATATTAATTTTCAATTCTCCCAAGCAAGACCAAGCAGTCATACAAATATGCACCGCTGGCAACACTGACCTTCAATTTATAAAAAACAATACCTGTCTTACAAGAAAGTTAAAACAATCATTAGATTTGACCTCCTAGCATGGAAAGTAGTTGAGCAAAATATTTCCTCTCCTTGACCTAATATATGGTACATATTATACATGTTCCTTGTCTGAGAAAGTGTCCATTAATTGAAATCATAAATCAAAAACTACTACTCTTGCCACAATTCCTTGCCCCACGGCAGTTAAAGCCTATTGTTTCATTCATTATTAAGTTTTGAGGCATAAAAGGTATCATTTTTGCAAACAGCAACCAATAGGCCAAAACTTCAGCACAGACACATTATGTTCAAATAGAGAATGGATGATCCCATAGGGGATTGAGACATGGAAGCTCAATCAACATAATTACAAGAAAGGCTAGACGATGAAATTGCTAAATGGTTTGGATAACTCTTACTTTTATTCCAATTAAGACTCATTACCTGATGTTAAAGACTAAATTTTTTATAGTTAGCCAATGATATGTTGTCGTTATAGGATAAGAATATAAGATATATCTTTATTCAATATTCACAAAGTAAATATGATGGTAATTTTAATATAAGCTTTTTTGCACATATGTAGTAGCAAAAAGATGAAACTGCAGAGGTACATTAAACTTGCACTTATTCTGAATAAGGAACTTTCATAACCCAATTATTGGAGAATTTTAATTTATTTTCAACTGACTCCGTCACGCTAAATCTATTCCCCAAATGAGCATTCCAGCTGGCCCAAATGTTCCAACCTAAACCTTAATTCCTAGTCCGCTAATCTATACGTCTCATACACGAGAACCCAAGCTCCACTTCTCACATGGACAATAATTCCTATGCTGAAAATGTAAAAAATAAATGGAGCTCCCAACAGTGAAGAGCCTTCGGAGGGGTTGCTTTACTACCACTATCACATAAAGGTTGTTTGTTTCCATGACTTGAAAAGGAAACCTACATGTTACATTAGATGCAACTCAATCACTACTCTAGGCTGACCCTCAATTACTCCTCTAAGCCAAACGAATGTGATCTTTATTCTCAAGCATCTAAATAGACTAGGCGGCCTTGATCCTCAAATCCAACTTGGATAAATTTTAACATCACACATGCGAGAGCAACCAAGCGAAAATGGTGAAGACTCCTTAGCATGAAAAATCCGATGAAGAAATTATAGATTTATTGATTGAATAAAACTGGTGGATGCATTGCCTGCCTTAATGACTTGAGCAAAACATCAAAGAAGCATTAAACATCAAAGAATCTTAATGCTTATACTGCACTTTTCATGAATTTTTCAATTAAATATGCACTTAAATTAATCAATTAAAAATTCTTAAGTTGGCTAATTATACTCAAGATCCTGAATCAAGAGGTTCTATTAAATGAGATAGATGTCAACTTAAAATGAGGGGAAAAAAAAACCTTAACATGTGACATCAAAAAAAGGGTGATGAAGCAATCCATTAAATTAAGATTAGAAAAAAAAAACAAGGCATTATCTAAATGTATAATATCAACAGAAAACTTCTGCTATTTAAATTTAACATAAGCATCATAAGCTCCATGTAAACCATTTCTGTTGGCTTTTATTAATCCTTCAGGGTCATCCATTCTTACAGTGTTACATATGTGTTAACTCTAGCTCATACAAAGCTTGGCCCATCAAATTTCCTTCATGTTTCATATACAATAACTCTATCAAAAGATTAAATTGGTGCATCATCATCCTTGCATACAAGCCCAAACCATATTTTCCCAGTAATTTATCTCTAGCATAAATAACTCTAACTCTATCCTACCTAGTTAATAACAACTATCTTAATAATTTCATTATTATTTGACTAAATTTGGTTTTTAGTGATTTTCTAAGAACTTAACACTAGAATTCATTATAGCATATAATAATTTTATAAAATTTAAACTTTTGGTCTCCTATGATAGATTACACATGAAGTCCTCCATTTTACCAACCAAGCTTTAACTCTAGAGTAGAAGTATTCATACCCTACCCTTTTGTATATCTTGACCTAGATTTTTGAAACATCAAAACTTGAAAATAATGCAAAATATAGTTCCAATGCAATTTAAAATAAATGCTATTGGAAATAGAGATTGATATTGAGATCATCAAAATCAGCTCTATCTTAACTAGTGGTGTTGATTTTATGATCCTCGTTACTAAGTCATGTGGAGAGTGTACTGAGAAGGATGCCAAATGGACATTGAATGCATCCCAAAAGAGTTTCAAACATATATTCCTTAATATCAAGTAAAGTTGGCAGTGAAATTTATCTCATACAATAACATTTGCCAAGGCATTCAAAGCATTCTTAGCTGATAAGTTATACTTCAATCCATTCTTTGGTAGTAAGGTAATAACAATCAATCAACTGCCAAATTGCAACAAACTTTAACAACTTACAACGTGCTTGCAAGAGCTCTAAACCCAGAAATTAGAGGGGAAAACAGGTAAATTTTAAACATGTATTAGTAAATAAACCATAAGGATACGCCTTTTGCCCAGCTCCTTGAAATGCAGAATCAACCTCCCTCATGGAAACTGCCATATTGCTGCTATGGCCTGTTGAAGTATTTTTTGTCTCCCTTACCGTGAAACTAAACGCAGAGAACTCTGGAATATTAAAGAAGAAATGATAAGAATCAATTAGTCAAATATCTTTTGATTAGGTAAAAAATCATAAAAAATATTTATATGAGATGCATTACGATGATATTGTTACATATTCTTAGAAGAACTACATTTGACCAGCTAAATACCAGAGGAAAAGGAATAAAATCATGCAGAAGTGCTTAAGAAATCAATCGGGATAAATAATATCCAACATTTAGGGAGAAATAAAAATGCGCTTCAAAATTTGCTACATACATACTCCATTTTAAGAATTACCTCGACTAAAAAAAATGCAGGATACTTATGATGTGGCTTAGTTGGATAATAGAGAATGTCTGATATTGTTCTCCAAGCGTGTGTCATAAAAGAAGATTGCTGTTTTCAAATTGAAACAAAGAATCCCCATAAAAAATGTCTAAGAGAATAATAAATCTAAAAGAAGCCTAATTGATAGGTAAGAAGAAAGTAAATATGCTAAATTGCAATTGAAATTTGCAGCATTTCTTTGAATATGAAACAAAAAAAAAATGACCATACAAGGTTAGTTTGCTCTTTAAACAAAAGAAAGTTGCAAAGTTAAACCAATCATGCACTATGGAAAAATATCATAAAAATCATAGATATATATCTTTTTGAAATTCAATGTTTTGTCATGTTAGTATTCAATACAATGGGGTTTACCAGCATCTTAACTGAAAGAGAAATGCTTGAAAATCAGAGGGCTGTGACCTGTGGGTTTCATAATACCTGACTATTTTATAGTAGAAAAAAAAAATTGTAGAAGCATTAAACATCAGTATTACATTAAAAAACTAACTAAACATATATCTAATCACCTCCTTCATCAAACAAACTTAATGTCAGTGCAGGTGATGATGACTGGTAAAAAACCTAAAAGCATATGTGAACCGTATAAAAGAAAGCATGGATAGAAAAAGTGCGGAACTACAGCAATCCGTGATGCAAGGAATTCCCACGATCCGCAATGCACAGAACTCCCACGATCACGAGAGTCAAGAATAGTTACTATATGCTTATTTCAGCATGTATTTTCTTCCTCTTTTTTTCCCCTATTTTTCTCTTCCTAATTAGGTTGCTTTCTATTGAGAAACGTTTATATAGGTTGTAACTAGCAATTTGAGATTTTTAGCTTTGTTTTAAGAACTGAAATTGTAATCTTTATTTTCTACCTTAAAGAGTGTTGTATCATCTTCTATTTGCAAGTGATGTTCGGAACTTGTGCAGGAATAGGTGGTGAACCTCTTTGTCGTTCATACATCATCATTTCATGGTTCCCTCCACTGTTTTCAGCCGGGACAAACACCGAACGATGCATATCCCCGTCCAGAAGCCGTCAAACTCACGTATTATCACTCTCTTGCTATTCCACAACCCATTCCCAGTAGATCAGTTTCCTGAACACCTTTTAGGAGCTCTAGAACAATGTCATTTGGTATTAAAGCCCGACAAACCCTAAATTTTTAGGGATTTATTCTATGGAGTACGCAACTGACTTTGATCAACTCAAGCTAAAGTGAGAGTTGTTGAAACCAGAGGAACACACTGTAGCGAGATAGCGGAGGGACTGAAATTAGATATCAACAATATGGTGCAGCTGCAACTGCATTAGTCTTTACTTGATGTAAAAATCATAGTTTTGAAGATAGAGAAGTAGAAACATCATCAAGCAACCATCACACCTTATAGGTAGAATTTAATCTGAGGATCAATCAGCAAAAGTACACCTATCAGAGCATCCAACAGACGCCTATATAGAAAAACCAATTTAAAGTTGAAAAAAAATTGGAGACTAGAGGTGTAAATGAATCGAGTTGAGCTCGAGCAATGCTCGACTTGAGTTTGAGTTTGATTAATTAATAGAGTTTAAGCTTGACCTCAAGCTCAATCTTAAGTCTGTAAATTTTAGTCTGCTCACGAGCCGAATTGTTTATTATGAAAAAATGATGAATATTAATTTAAACTAGTGTTATAGTAAACTTATAAATAAAATAAATAATTAAGAAAAAAATCATAAAAATTACTTAATATAAATATAGAATATCTTTTTTAAATATTTTTTAATAATTTAAATATTAAAAATAAATATTTAATATATTTTGAATATATTTTATATCAATATTTTTTAAACTACCCAGCATGCAAGCTAATGACTACAGTCGGGGCTGGCTTGAGCTTGACTGGTTAGGTTATCGAGCTCAACTCATGAACCACTTACCGAACATAGCTCGAACTAGCTCACAAGTCGGCTTGACTCACTTACACCCTTAGTGGATACCACAAGCACTCCCAAATTCATTCCGGCCAAAGTGTCACAACTTTGGGTATATTATGTCAAATTTCCCAAACATAAATGTCATCTCTTTCACTAAGTAGGGAGTACTTGAAGTAACGCACAGTGGCATAAAAGAAAATGAGAATGTCAAAAGTAACAATTTGAAGTTGACAAGGGAGAGATGTTATTGAATCAACGGGCCATTTAGATTGAGCTGTGAGAAAAGCACCAGCAGGATTAACATTGATTTTACTAGACGATAGTGAGTTCAAGAAGCCAATACCAGTACAAAGATGCTTCTCATGAAAAAAATAGCTAAATCATCAGTCATCAAGTTCGTGAAAAAAAAAATTTTTTGTGGAGGGAAAATTTTGAAGTGCTATGTCAGCATAATGGATAAAACAAAATTACAATATAGTCCAAAATAAAATGGGAGATGTAGCATAAATATCTTCTCCCGTATTATCGACAGAACTAATTCATAAAACTCCACAACCAATGCCAAATAGGTTCTTCTGTGAATTACAGAACTACGTTGATTAATTTATACTGAAATGTGAATTGTTGAAACTAGAGAAGCACACTGTAGAGAGATATATAACAGAACTCGAGTCATCCATCAATAATGTGGTGTAGTTGTAGTTGCATTAGTCCCTATTTGATGTGCAGATCCTAGCTTTGAAAGTGGAAATGCAACATCACACCTTACAGGCAGAGTTTAATCGCATGATCAGACAGCAAAAGTACACCCAAAATTCAGGCCGACCGCACTCAAGGAAAAATAAGTTCATAGCAGAGAAAAGGCAAAGACTAGTAGTGTAAATGAGTTTAGTCAAGCTCGAGCCACCCTCAACTTTAGATCGAGCATCATTAATTAATCATCTCGATTTTACAATTTCGAGCAGCTCATGAGTTGACTTGTTTACTATGAAAGAAAGAAAAATAATACTAATTTAAACTAGTATTATAATAAAATGACAAATAAAATAAATAATTAAAATATAAATAATAAAAAAATCACTTTGTATAAAATAAAATACCATTTTAAAAATAAATTCTTCAAAATTAATATATTTTTAAGCATATTTTATATTAATATTTTTTAAAATTAGCTGGCCCACGAACTAACGAGCAGAGTCAGGACTAGCTTGAGCTTGGCTTGCAAGCTTATCAAGTTCAACTCATGAGCCAATTATAAAATTGTGCCCAAGCCAACTCACCAGTCAACTTGGCTCACTTACACCTCTAGTCGAAACCACTACCACTACCAAATTCATCCCAATGTGAAAGAATTTCAAGTGTCACGACTTTAGGCATATTGCATCTGATTGCCTAAACAAAAGTGTGATCTCTTTTATTGAGCATGGAGTAGTTAAAGAAACAGACACTGACATAGGAATAAATGAGGATGTCAGAGAGGAGTACTAACTTAAAACTGATGAGAGAGAGTTGCTAGTAATTGATAGGTACTTTAAACTGAGCCTGTGAGAGAAGCACCAATAGTATTAACATTAGTTGTTTTAGACAACAGTGATTTCAAAGAGTTGACACCAGTGCAAAGATGTTTTTCAGAACAAAATAATTAAATTTACAGCAATCAAATTCAAGAAAAGTACTATCTTGAGAAGAAAAAATTTGAAGCACCTACACCACCATGAGATATAAAGCAAAATCACTATCTAATCCAAGACAAAAAGAAACTACAACACAAATATCTTCTCCCACATTACCGACAGGACAAATTTATAAACTCAAGAACCTGTTTCAGAGAGATTCTTCTATAAAAGAGTACAAAACTGATTTGACGAACTCATACCGAAAAATGAGTAGCTAGAACAAGAGCGCATCAGAGCGAGATATTTGGGAGAACTGAAGTCATTCATTAGTAATGTGGTGCAGTTGCAGCCGCATTAGTCCCTACTTGATGTATAGACCCTAAACTTGAAGATTAAGAAGCATTCAAAGTTCAATTCCAAAATCAGACAGCACAAGAACATCCATTAGAGCATCCAAACCAACTTGTCCCGAGGAAAAAACCAATTCAATGCAAATAAAATGTAGAGAATAGCAGTGTAAATAAGTCAAGCCGAGCTAGAGCCACCCTCAACTTGATTTTGAGCTTGATTAATTAATAAACTTGAGCTCCAACTTAAGTCTACGAGTTCAAGCCACCTCACGAGCAGACATCTTTATTATAAAAGAAAAAAATAATATTAATTTAAGTTGGTATTATAATAAAATGATAAATATAATAAATAACTAAAAAAATAAAAAATAACTTAATGTAAAATACAATATACCATTTTTAAATATTTTAATAATTTAAAGTAAAAGTCTTGAAATTTAATATATTTAGAATATATTTAATATATATATATATATATATATATTTTAAACTAGTCGGTGTTGACCTCATTTTGAGGCCATTTCTTTTTTTCTTAGGATCCTAAGATCTAGCTTTAGGACTTCTAATACTCGGGAATGTTGACCTCATTTTTGAGGTCATTACTCCTTTCCTTAGGATCCTAGGATCTAGTTCTAGGGGTTCTATTGACTATCCTAGAAAACTAGAAATTGGTACCCACCCTTTTTAGAAATTTCAGTCATTTCTTATTTTCCTGTGATGTCTAGAATTTTTTGTCTCAAAACCATCGTCTTATGGACGAGCGGTTAAGAGCTATTGTATGGAGACTAAGGGAAAAGTTTCCAATAGGACCTCAAGCCCTAAAAAAACCTCCTCACGACTTTATCGTCACACACACACACCAAATGCACAAAATTCACTAAGTCACACGAGATAGGACTTTAATTGAGCCCAAAGAATGGGTGAAAATGTGAACTTCTCCGGATGACCCCTGATGACGAAATGGACTGCGACAACGCGTTCGGGACACCAATTTTAGTAGGAAATGACATCTATATTGCCATATTTCCGACACGAGAAAATTTGCACGTAAATCGATGAATTCACCAAAACGGTCTCCGACGGCGAAACTGACCACGTCAGCTTGTTCAGAACGTCAAATTTACCTAAAAAGGACATTCAATTTTCTATAATCTAACACACGAATGAAAATGCATAAATCAATTTTTTTATTTTAGAAATATTAAATACTTTTATAATTTTATATTATTATTTATAATAAAGTTTTTAATCCTAAACCCTACCCAAACGCGGCATCCCTGTTTATTTTCCTTTCTTCGACCAAGAGCCGCTCGGGCGTGCCCTAGCTCCTGCGATCGACCGCACCTAAGCCGATCGATCGGGGTGGCCGCCTAGTCCGCCTTCTCTCCTGCATCTCTTCCCTCACACGCAGCATTCCTCTTTCCTCACACTCGGCATT